>NW_025747334.1:22500-32500 GCF_021184085.1 Oncorhynchus gorbuscha
TACTGGTCAGAATGATATATATGCCTGAAGTGCTGTGTGCTTTCTCTCTCTCTCTCTCTCTCTCTCTCTCTCTCTCTCTCTCTCTCTCTCTCTCTCTCTCTCTCTCTCTCTCTCTCTGTCTCTCTCTCTCTCTCTCTCTCATGCCACAATATTAGCCCTCTCAGTGTAAATGTACTTCATCACAGGGAACACAGAGCCTCCGCTATAAAAGCATTCCCAGGTCACAGCATTCTGATGAATCCTTCTATTCATTCACAGTATTTCATGCATCAAAGTGACTTCCTATTAAGTCCATTACTATAAAAACCCAGGGCAGAGGTGGCTTCCAGCCTCAACGTTCCAGCCTAAACCACAGCTGCTCTGTGACAGGCTTTTAGGGGATTATCACGTTCACACCATGACACTTAAAAACACTTTTACATATATTTTTGTCTGTGTGTGTGTGTGTGTGTGTGTGTGTGTGGGGGGGGGGGGGTATTTTCCATAATGAATAATACCCTATGATTTGGCTGGTTGTCGGCACCACAGTCCAGACTCCTTCAACTGAATGTCATCATCTGCCCTACAAACATAAGGATGGTGTGTGTGTGTGTGTGTGTGTGTGTGTGTGTGTGTGTGTGTGTGTGTGTGTGTGTGTGTGTGTGTGTGTGTGTGTGTGTGTGTGTGTGTGTGTGTGTGTGTGTGTGTGTGTGTGTGTGTGTGTGTGTGTGTGTGTGTGTGTGTGTGTGGTGTGTGTGTGGGTGCATGCGTGACAAAAATAAAACAAACATTTATAAATGCATTATTTTAAGAGCCGTATGTTATTCTATACATGTTATATAAACTGCGCATGTAAATTCATCTAAATTAATATGATGATGAGTCATTTACATATTACAGTGTTCAGGTATCCTTCAGAGACTACTACAGTGTGCAGTGTTCAGGTATCCTTCAGAAACTACTACAGTGTGCAGTGTTCAGTGTTCCGGTATCCTTCAGAGACTACTACAGTGTGCAGTGTTTAGGTATCCTTCAGAGACTACTACAGTGTGCAGTGTTTAGGTATCCTTCAGAGACTACTACAGTGTGCAGTGTTTAGGTATCCTTCAGAGACTACTACAGTGTGCAGTGTTTAGGTATCCTTCAGAGACTACTACAGTGTGCAGTGTTTAGGTATCCTTCAGAGACTACTACAGTGTGCAGTGTTTAGGTATCCTTCAGAGACTACTACAGTGTGCAGTGTTTAGGTATCCTTCAGAGACTACTACAGTGTGCAGTGTTTAGGTATCCTTCAGAGACTACTACAGTGTGCAGTGTTTAGGTATCCTTCAGAGACTATTACAGTGTGCAGTGTGCAGTGTTCAGGTATCCTTCAGAGACTACTACAGTGTTCAGTGTTCAGGTATCCTTCAGAGACTACTACAGTGTGCAGTGTGCAGTGTTCAGGTATCCTTCAGAGACTACTACAGTGTGCAGTGTTCAGGTATCCTTCAGAGACTACTACAGTGTGCAGTGTTCAGGTATCCTTCAGAGTCTACTACAGTGTGCAGTGTGCAGTGTTCAGGTATCCTTCAGAGACTATTACAGTGTGCAGTGTGCAGTGTTCAGGTATCCTTCAGAGACTATTACAGTGTGCAGTGTGCAGTGTTCAGGTATCCTTCAGAGACTATTACAGTGTGCGGTGTTCAGGTATCCTTCAGAGACTATTACAGTGTGAAGTGTGCAGTGTGCAGTGTGCAGTGTGCAGTGTTCAGGTATCCTTCAGAGACTACTACAGTGTGTGGTGTTCAGGTATCCTTCAGAGACTACTACAGTGTGCGGTGTTCAGGTATCCTTCAGAGACTACTACAGTGTGCAGTGTTTAGGTATCCTTCAGAGACTACTACAGTGTGCAGTGTTTAGGTATCCTTCAGAGACTACTACAGTGTGAAGTGTGCAGTGTTCAGGTATCCTTCAGAGACTACTACAGTGTGAAGTGTGCAGTGTTCAGGTATCCTTCAGAGACTACTACAGTGTGCAGTGTTCAGGTATCCTTCAGAGACTACTACAGTGTGCAGTGTTCAGTAGGGATGCCTAACGACAGGCTACGGTGGAGATGTTCTGGTATCCTTCAGAGACTACTACAGTGTGCAGTGTTCAGGTATCCTTCAGAGTCTACTACAGTGTGCAGTGTGCAGTGTTCAGGTATCCTTCAGAGACTATTACAGTGTGCAGTGTGCAGTGTTCAGGTATCCTTCAGAGACTATTACAGTGTGCAGTGTGCAGTGTTCAGGTATCCTTCAGAGACTATTACAGTGTGCGGTGTTCAGGTATCCTTCAGAGACTATTACAGTGTGAAGTGTGCAGTGTGCAGTGTGCAGTGTGCAGTGTTCAGGTATCCTTCAGAGACTACTACAGTGTGTGGTGTTCAGGTATCCTTCAGAGACTACTACAGTGTGCAGTGTTCAGGTATCCTTCAGAGACTACTACAGTGTGCAGTGTTTAGGTATCCTTCAGAGACTACTACAGTGTGCAGTGTTTAGGTATCCTTCAGAGACTACTACAGTGTGAAGTGTGCAGTGTTCAGGTATCCTTCAGAGACTACTACAGTGTGAAGTGTGCAGTGTTCAGGTATCCTTCAGAGACTACTACAGTGTGCAGTGTTCAGGTATCCTTCAGAGACTACTACAGTGTGCGGTGTTCAGGTATCCTTCAGAGACTACTACAGTGTGCGGTGTTCAGGTATCCTTCAGAGACTACTACAGTGTGCAGTGTTCAGGTATCCTTCAGAGACTACTACAGTGTGCAGTGTTCAGGTATCCTTCAGAGACTACTACAGTGTGAAGTGTGCAGTGTTCAGGTATCCTTCAGAGACTACTACAGTGTGAAGTGTGCAGTGTTCAGGTATCCTTCAGAGACTACTACAGTGTGCAGTGTTCAGGTATCCTTCAGAGACTATTACAGTGTGCGGTGTTCAGGTATCCTTCAGAGACTACTACAGTGTGCGGTGTTCAGGTATCCTTCAGAGACTACTACAGTGTGCAGTGTTCAGGTATCCTTCAGAGACTACTACAGTGTGCAGTGTTCAGGTATCCTTCAGAGACTACTACAGTGTGCAGTGTTCAGGTATCCTTCAGAGACTACTACAGTGTGCAGTGTTCAGGTATCCTTCAGAGACTACTACAGTGTGCAGTGTTCAGTAGGGATGCCTAACGACAGGCTACGGTGGAGATGTTCTGGTATCCTTCAGAGACTACTACAGTGTGCAGTGTTCAGTAGGGATGCCTAACGACAGGCTACGGTGGAGATGTTCAGAGCAAGGTTCAATCAAAGCAGATATCCTCTGTGATTTTTAACAGTTCAATTTCACGAGGTAATGTCTGGAAGCTACTAATTCTACCGGGCCATCAAATCCAACATTTTCCCAGAGAAGAAAAAAAATATCTTTGTCTTTTCTCATTACAGACCCGGTGAAACATCTTTTTTTATTCCCGAGGATATCTAATTGAGCTGCAGGAAATGCAATATCAGTAGGACTTGGAGAGAAATAATCAGGGCTCCCATTGGCCTCACTGACAGCCTATTGCTGTTCTCTAAATCCCAGTCACTAGGATTCTAATTGAGTTCCTATGCTGAATTACCTTGGTTTCTAAATGCCATTCAGGTCCCACAAATGGAATAATTAGAACAGGAGAAAATGGGATGTATCAAGTGTGTTATCCCAAGTGACAACACAAGGCATGGATATTCACCTCCATTACATTTACGAAGCAAATGGGATAACAAGCACCGCTTGGGTGTTAGGGGAGGGGTGAAGGAGGGAGACGATCCTGAATTTATATCCATGTATTTTATTCACCATCAACCCGCTTTCTTAGTCGACAGAACAGCCTCAAAGTAAATCCCACTTTTAAATTAAACACTAACCTTAAATGCAGATTTACATTTCTATTTTAATTTTTTTTTTCATTTATTACTATTTAGAAAAGAAAAGTTGGGGCATCACATTGTTACAAAAAATAAATGAAATATGAATCATTTGTAAAATAATGTGTGTGTGTGTGTGTGTGTGTGTGTGTGTGTGTGTGTGTGTGTGTGTGTGTGTGTGTGTGTGTGTGTGTGTGTGTGTGTGTGTGTGTGTGTGTGTGTGTGTGTGTGTGTGTGTGTGTGTGTGTGTGTGTGTGTAAGCTTCATTGTGAGTGTGATGAGGGCGGACATCCCTATCTTATCTTAACCCAGTGTTAACTAAACCTACCACCTGTACAGAACCATAACGAAGCCCCACTCCAACCCTCCTCTCTCTCTCTCTCTCTCTCTCTCTCGCTAACGCTTCAATTTAAACCACATTTAGGACCACTTCACAGTCAAGTAACGGACTCACTAATTAGCACATTCCCAGTCCACAGAAAGCAGCCAGCTAATTTCTTAGTACGTATCCCAAATGACTCCCTACTGCTTGTACAGTGCACTACTTTCTGACCAGAGTCCCATGGGCCTTTATCAAAGTTAGTGCACTACATAGGGAATAGGGTCCCATTTGAGTGTAAACGTTGTTTTGTTTTGTAAACGAGAAGGGAGGACTGGTGCCGTTGTGACACACAGGAAGTCACCATAGAGATTTAAATCCAAATTGGTTTGTAGTTTGTATACAGTTGTTTGTCCCCCGCTTACCGGAATCACCTCAGGTGCTGTGTACAGTGGCAGCTAGGAAGCCACGAGGGGGTTAGAGCCAACTTCCTGTTTCAGTACCTTCAGAGATAACGCTGTCATCTGTTCCATTCTGTCCTATATGAGTAAACGCTCTCGGAAAAAAAAGGTTCTACATGGAACCCAAAAAACAGGTAAACTTGGAACTCAAAAAGGGTTCTCCTATTTTACTAGGCAAGTCAGTTTTAATTTAAATTTACAATGACTGGCCTACTCAGGAAATAGCACGTTAACTGCCTTGCAGAACAATAGATTTTTACATTGTCAGCTCAGGGATTTGATCCTGCAACCTTTTGGTTACAGGCCCAACACTCTAACCACTAGACTACCTGCTGGTTACTGGCCCAACGCTCTAACCACTAGACTACCTGCTGGTTACTGGCCCAACGCTCTAACCACTAGGCTACCTGCTGGTTACTGGCCCAACGCTCTAACCACTAGGCTACCTGCTGGTTACTAGTCCAATGCTCTAACCACTAGGCTACCTGCTGGTTACTAGTCCAACACTCTAACCACTAGTCTACCTGCTGGTTACTGGCCCAACACTCTAACCACTAGGCTACCTGCTGGTTACTAGTCCAACACTCTAACCACTAGGCTACCTGCTGGTTACTAGTCCAACACGCTAACCACTAGGCTACCTGCTGGTTACTAGTCCAACACTCTAACCACTAGGCTACCTGTTGGTTACTGACCAAACACTCTAACCACTAGGCTACCTGCTGGTTACTAGTCCAACTCTCTAACCACTAGGCTACCTGCTGGTTACTGACCAAACACTCTAACCACTAGGCTACCTGCTGGTTACTAGTCCAACGCTCTAACCACTAGGCTACCTGCTGGTTACTAGTCCAACGCTCTAACCACTAGGCTACCTGCTGGTTACTGGTCCAACACTCTAACCACTAGGCTACCTGCTGGTTACCGGTCCAACGCTCTAACCACTAGGCTACCTGCTGGTTACCGGTCCAACGCTCTAACCACTAGGCTACCTGCTGGTTACCGGTCCAACGCTCTAACCACTAGGCTACCTGGTGGTTACCGGTCCAACGCTCTAACCACTAGGCTACCTGCTGGTTACAGGTCCAACGCTCTAACCACTAGGGTACCTGCTGGTTACCGGTCCAACGCTCTAACCACTAGGCTACCTGCTGGTTACCGGTCCAACGCTCTAACCACTAGGCTACCTGCTGGTTACCGGTCCAACGCTCTAACCACTAGGCTACCTGCTGGTTACCGGTCCAACGCTCTAACCACTAGGCTACCTGCTGGTTACTAGTCCAACACTCTATCCAGTAGACTACCTGCTGGTTACTAGTCCAATGCTCTAACCACTAGGCTACCTGCTGGTTACTGGTCCAACACTCTAACCACTAGGCCACCTGCTGGTTACTAGTCCAACGCTCTAACCACTAGGCTACCTGCTGGTTACCGGTCCAACGCTCTAACCACTAGGCTACCTGCTGGTTACCGGTCCAACGCTCTAACCACTAGGCTACCTGCTGGTTACCGGTCCAACGCTCTAACCACTAGGCTACCTGCTGGTTACCGGTCCAACGCTCTAACCACTAGGCTACCTGCTGGTTACTAGTCCAACACTCTATCCAGTAGACTACCTGCTGGTTACTAGTCCAACGCTCTGACCACTAGGCTACCTGCCACCCAAAAACATTGACAGCCGAAGGACACGTTTAGGTTCAAGATAACAACCTTTTATTTTCTTAGAGTGGAACTCTAAACTAAGTATATACAGAAACTTAAACCTCATCCTCCGTTTTTAGCTGTCAATTAAATAAAGAACTAAAACCTCATCCTCAGTGTTTAACTGTAAATTAAATATAGAACTAAAACCTCATCCTCTGTGTTTAACTGTAAATTAAATATAGAACACAAATCTCATCCTCTTTGTTTAACTGTAAATATATGCCATTTAGCAGACGCTTTTATCCAAAACGCCTTACAGTCATGTGTGCATACATTCTACGTAAGGGTGGTCCCTGGAATCGAACCCACTACCCTGGCGTTAGAAGCGCCATGCTCTACCAACTGAGCTACAGAAGTACCACAAATTAACTATAGAATCATAACCTCATCCTCTGTTTTTAACTGTAAATTAACTATAGAATCATAACCTCATCCTCTGTGTTTAACTGTAAATTAACTATAGAACCATAACCATGGTCTTAAATATAGAACTAAAACCTCATCCTCTGTGTTTAACTGTAAATTAACTATAGAACCATAACCTCATCCTCTGTGTTTAACTGTAAATTAAATATAGAACCATAACCTCATCCTCTGTGTTTAACTGTAAATATAGAACCATAACCTCATCCTCTGTGTTTAACTGTAAATTAAATATAGAACTAAAACCTCATCCTCTGTGTTTAACTGTAAATATAGAACCATAACCTCATCCTCTGTGTTTAACTGTAAATTAAATATAGAACCATAACCTCATCCTCTGTGTTTAACTGTAAATTAACTATAGAATCATAACCTCATCCTCTGTGTTTAACTGTAAATTAAATATAGAACCATAACCTCATCCTCTTTATTTTTTGTACCTTTATTTAACCAGGCAAGTCAGTTAAGAACAAATTCTTATTTTCAATGACGACCTAGGAACAGTGGATTAACTGTCTGTTCAGGGGCAGAACGACAGATTTGTACCTTGTCAGCTGGGGGATTTGAACTTGCAACCTTTCAGTTACTAGTCCAAACGCTCTAACCATTAGGCTACCCTGCCACCCCATCCTCTGTGTTTAACTGTAAATTAAATACAGAACTAAAACCTCATCCTCTGTGTTTAACAGTAAATGTAGAACCATAACCTCATCCTCTGTGTTTAACTGTATATTAAATATAGAACCATAACCTCATCCTCTGTGTTTAACTGTAAATTAAATATAGAACTAAAACCTCATCCTCTGTGTTTAACTGTAAATTAAATATAGAACTAAAACCTCATCCTCTGTGTTTAACTGTAAATATAGAACCATAACCTCATCCTCTGTGTTTAACTGTAAATAAAGAACTAAAACCTCATCCTCTGTGTTTAACTGTCAATTAAATATAGAACTAAAACCTCATCCTCTGTGTTTAACTGTCAATTAAATATAGAACTAAAACCTCATCCTCTGTGTTTAACTGTCAATTAAATAAAGAACTTAAACCTCATCCTCTGTGTTTAACTGTCAATTAAATATAGAACCATAACCTCATCCTCTGTGTTTAACTGTAAATTAACTATAGAACCATAACCTCATCCACTGTGTTTAACTGTCAATTAAATATAGAACACAAACCTCATCCTCTGTGTTTAACTGTCAATTAAATAAAGAACTTAAACCTCATCCTCTGTGTTTAACTGTATATTAAATAAAGAACTAAAACCTCATCCTCTGTGTTTAACTGTATATTAAATAAAGAACTAAAACCTCATCCTCTTTATTTTTTTTACCTTTATTTAACCAGGAAAGTCAGTTAAGAACAAATTCTTATTTTCAATGACGACCGAGGAAAAGTGGATTAACTGTCTGTTCAGGGGCAGAACGATAGATTTGTACCTTGTCAGCTGGGGGATTTGAACTTGCAACCTTTCAGTTACTAGTCCAAACGCTCTAACCATTAGGCTACCCTGCCACCCCATCCTCTGTGTTTAACTGTAAATGAAATACAGAACTAAAACCTCATCCTCTGTGTTTAACAGTAAATGTAGAACCATAACCTCATCCTCTGTGTTTAACTGTATATTAAATAAAGAACTAAAACCTCATCCTCTGTGTTTAACAGTAAATGTAGAACCATAACCTCATTCTCTGTGTTTAACTGTATATTAAATATAGAACCATAACCTCATCCTCTGTGTTTAACTGTATATTAAATATAGAACAATAACCTCATCCTCTGTGTTTAACTGTAAATTAAATATAGAACCATAACCTCATCCTCTGTGTTTAACTGTATATTAAATATAGAACCATAACCTCATCCTCTGTGTTTAACTGTATATTAAATATAGAACCATAACCTCATCCTCTGTGTTTAACTGTATATTAAATATAGAACCATAACCTCATCCTCTGTGTTTAACTGTATATTAAATATAGAACCATAACCTCATCCTCTGTGTTTAACTGTATATTAAATATAGAACCATAACCTCATCCTCTGTGTTTAACTGTATATTAAATATAGAACCATAACCTCATCCTCTGTGTTTAACTGTATATTAAATATAGAACCATAACCTCATCCTCTGTGTTTAACTGTATATTAAATATAGAACCATAACCTCATCCTCTGTGTTTAACTGTATATTAAATATAGAACCATAACCTCATCCTCTGTGTTTAACTGTATATTAAATATAGAACCATAACCTCATCCTCTGTGTTTAACTGTATATTAAATATAGAACCATAACCTCATCCTCTGTGTTTAACTGTATATTAAATATAGAACCATAACCTCATCCTCTGTGTTTAACTGTATATTAAATATAGAACCATAACCTCATCCTCTGTGTTTAACTGTATATTAAATATAGAACCATAACCTCATCCTCTGTGTTTAACTGTATATTAAATATAGAACCATAACCTCATCCTCTGTGTTTAACTGTATATTAAATATAGAACCATAACCTCATCCTCTGTGTTTAACTGTATATTAAATATAGAACCATAACCTCATCCTCTGTGTTTAACTGTATATTAAATATAGAACCATAACCTCATCCTCTGTGTTTAACTGTATATTAAATATAGAACCATAACCTCATCCTCTGTGTTTAACTGTATATTAAATATAGAACCATAACCTCATCCTCTGTGTTTAACTGTATATTAAATATAGAACCATAACCTCATCCTCTGTGTTTAACTGTATATTAAATATAGAACCATAACCTCATCCTCTGTGTTTAACTGTATATTAAATATAGAACCATAACCTCATCCTCTGTGTTTAACTGTAACCATGGTTACTGTCTTAATGTGTCTGATACACAGTGAGAATATGGTCTATATCTTTGTAACTCTGTGACACTCTAGTATTAACATGAATGTCATGCTCATTTAGGGATTTGTTACGCTTTCTGATGTCAACTTTCCTGCCCATCGGAATTCACTAATATTACTAGAAAATATTCTGAACCCCTCCCCTTACCAGATTAATAACAGACAATATTCTGAACCCCTCCCCTTACCTGATTAATAACAGACAATATTCTGAACCCCTCCCCTTACCTGATTAATAACAGACAGTATTCTGAACCCCTCCCCTTACCTGATTAATAACAGACAATATTCTGAACCCCTCCCCTTACCTG
>NW_025747334.1:37500-60515 GCF_021184085.1 Oncorhynchus gorbuscha
CCTATTCCCTATATAGTGGTACTACTATACACCAGAGCCCTATTCCCTATATAGTGGTACTACTATAGACCAGAGCCCTATTCCCTATATAGTGGTACTACTATAGACCAGAGCCCTATTCCCTATATATAGTGGTACTACTATAGACCAGAGCCCTATTCCCTATATAGTACACTACTATAGACCAGAGCCCTATTCCCTATATAGTGGTACTACTATAGACCAGAGTCCAGGACTATATAGTGGTACTACTATAGACCAGACCCCTATTCCCTATATAGTGGTACTACTATAGACCAGAGCCCTATTCCCTATATAGTACACTACTATAGACCAGAGTCCAGGACTATATAGTACACTACTATAGACCAGAGTCCAGGACTATATAGTACACTACTATAGATCAGAGCCCTATTCCCTATATAGTACACTACTATAGACCAGAGCCCTATTCCCTATATAGTACACTACTATAGACCAGAGTCCAGGACTATATAGTACACTACTATAGACCAGAGCCCTATTCCCTATATAGTGGTACTATAGACCAGAGTCCAGGACTATATAGTGGTACTATAGACCAGAGCCCTATTCCCTATATAGTGGTACTACTATAGACCAGAGCCCTATTCCCTATATAGTGGTGCTACTATAGACCAGAGCTCTATTCCCTATATAGTGGTACTACTATAGACCAGAGCTCTATTCCCTATATAGTGGCACTACTATAGACCAGAGCCCTATATAGTGGTACTACTATAGACCAGAGCTCTATTCCCTATATAGTGGTACTACTATAGACCAGAGCCCTATTCCCTATATAGTGGTACTACTATAGACCAGAGTCCAGGACTATATAGTGGTACTATAGACCAGAGTCCAGGACTATATAGTGGTACTACTATAGACCAGAGCCCTATTCCCTATATAGTGGTACTACTATAGACCAGAGCCCTATTCCCTATATAGTACACTACTATAGACCAGAGTCCAGGACTATATAGTGGTACTACTATAGACCAGAGCCCTATTCCCTATATAGTACACTACTATAGACCAGAGTCCAGGACTATATGTAGGGAATAAGGTGACATTTGGGACCATTGTTCTGTCGGTGACGTTCTCACTCTCAGGAAGACAGAGATGTGATGTGTTTCCGTTGCCCTGATATTGGATGGATTTCCTCTGGGTTTAGACTGTTATACCTGTGGGTTTAAAACCACACACACAGCAATCTGTTTCTACTAATGCCACAGCAGACTTGAAAACGGAAAATAAATGGAGAAAGAGGAGAACGGAAAAGGGGGGAGGGGGATTTTGGGCTCCCTTCTCCCCTCGTTCTGTGTGACATGTTGTGTTTTGACAGCAGTGTTCTACAGTGAGTCAATACAGACGAACCAAAGGGTCCAACCAGATGTTTT
This sequence comes from Oncorhynchus gorbuscha, assembly GCF_021184085.1. NCBI lineage: Eukaryota > Metazoa > Chordata > Actinopteri > Salmoniformes > Salmonidae > Oncorhynchus > Oncorhynchus gorbuscha. The sequence continues at coordinate 38,922 of NW_025747334.1, forward strand.
GGTGCTGGAGGTACAACTGGGTGGTTACGTTTTAGACTCCGAGTTACACTTTGACCCCTAAGAGAACAGATGGGTAGAAAAAGGGAGAAAACATTCGAGTGGTTTAGAGTCGGTGTCAATTCAGTACAGACAAACTGTTGTGGTGATGAGGAGACAGCTGGTCTGTTGTGGTGATGAGTAGACAGCTGGTCTGTTGTGGTGATGAGGAGACAGCTGGTCTGTCGTGATGATGAGGGTACAGCTGGTCTGTGGTGGTGATGAGGAGACAGCTGGTCTGTTGTGGTGATGAGGAGACAGCTGGTCTGTCATGTTGCTAGGGGTGATGAGGAGACAGCTGGTCTGTCATGTTGCTAGGGGTGATGAGGAGACAGCTGGTCTGTCATGTTGCTAGGGGTGATGAGGAGACAGCTGGTCTGTCATGTTGCTAGGGGTGATGAGGAGACAGCTGGTCTGTCATGTTGCTAGGGGTGATGAGGAGACAGCTGGTCTGTCATGTTGCTAGGGGTGATGAGGAGACAGCTGGTCTGTTGTGTTGCTAGGGGTGATGAGGAGACAGCTGGTCTGTCATGTTGCTAGGGGTGATGAGGAGACAGCTGGTCTGTCATGTTGCTAGGGGTGATGAGGAGACAGCTGGTCTGTGGTGTTGCTCGGGGTGATGAGGAGACAGCTGGTCTGTGGTGTTGCTCGGGGTGATGAGGAGACAGCTGGTCTGTCATGTTGCTCGGGGTGATGAGGAGACAGCTGGTCTGTCATGTTGCTCGGGGTGATGAGGAGACAGCTGGTCTGTCATGTTGCTCGGGGTGATGAGGAGACAGCTGGTCTGTCATGTTGCTAGGGGTGATGAGGAGACAGCTGGTCTGTCATGTTGCTAGGGGTGATGAGGAGACAGCTGGTCTGTTATGTTGCTAGGGGTGATGAGGAGACAGCTGGTCTGTCATGTTGCTGGGGGTGATGAGGAGACAGCTGGTCTGTTGTGTTGCTAGGGGTGATGAGGAGACAGCTGGTCTGTTGTGTTGCTAGGGGTGATGAGGAGACAGCTGGTCTGTTGTGTTGCTAGGGGTGATGAGGAGACAGCTGGTCTGTTGTGTTGCTAGGGGTGATGAGGAGACAGCTGGTCTGTTGTGTTGCTAGGGGTGATGAGGAGACAGCTGGTCTGTGGTGTTGCTGGGGGTGATGAGGAGACAGCTGGTCTGTTGTGTTGCTAGGGGTGATGAGGAGACAGCTGGTCTGTCATGTTGCTAGGGGTGATGAGGAGACAGCTGGTCTGTCATGTTGCTGGGGGTGATGAGGAGACAGCTGGTCTGTTGTGTTGCTAGGGGTGATGAGGAGACAGCTGGTCTGTTGTGTTGCTCGGGGTGATGAGGAGACAGCTGGTCTGTCATGTTGCTAGGGGTGATGAGGAGACAGCTGGTCTGTCATGTTGCTAGGGGTGATGAGGAGACAGCTGGTCTGTTGTGTTGCTCGGGGTGATGAGGAGACAGCTGGTCTGTCATGTTGCTAGGGGTGATGAGGAGACAGCTGGTCTGTTGTGTTGCTCGGGGTGATGAGGAGACAGCTGGTCTGTTGTGTTGCTCGGGGTGATGAGGAGACAGCTGGTCTATCATGTTGCTCAGGGTGATGAGGAGACAGCTGGTCTGTTGTGTTGCTCGGGGTGATGAGGAGACAGCTGGTCTGTTGTGTTGCTCGGGGTGATGAGGAGACAGCTGGTCTGTTGTGTTGCTCGGGGTGATGAGGAGACAGCTGGTCTATCATGTTGCTCAGGGTGATGAGGAGACAGCTGGTCTGTTGTGTTGCTCGGGGTGATGAGGAGACAGCTGGTCTGTTGTGTTGCTGGGGGTGATGAGGAGACAGCTGGTCTGTTGTGTTGCTCGGGGTGATGAGGAGACAGCTGGTCTGTTGTGTTGCTCGGGGTGATGAGGAGACAGCTGGTCTGTTGTGTTGCTAGGGGTGATGAGGAGACAGCTGGTCTGTTGTGTTGCTAGGGGTGATGAGGAGACAGCTGGTCTGTTGTGTTGCTAGGGGTGATGAGGAGACAGCTGGTCTGTTGTGTTGCTCGGGGTGATGAGGAGACAGCTGGTCTGTGGTGTTGCTCGGGGTGATGAGGAGACAGCTGGTCTGTCATGTTGCTCGGGGTGATGAGGAGACAGCTGGTCTGTCATGTTGCTCGGGGTGATGAGGAGACAGCTGGTCTGTCATGTTGCTAGGGGTGATGAGGAGACAGCTGGTCTGTCATGTTGCTAGGGGTGATGAGGAGACAGCTGGTCTGTTATGTTGCTAGGGGTGATGAGGAGACAGCTGGTCTGTCATGTTGCTGGGGGTGATGAGGAGACAGCTGGTCTGTTGTGTTGCTAGGGGTGATGAGGAGACAGCTGGTCTGTTGTGTTGCTAGGGGTGATGAGGAGACAGCTGGTCTGTTGTGTTGCTAGGGGTGATGAGGAGACAGCTGGTCTGTTGTGTTGCTAGGGGTGATGAGGAGACAGCTGGTCTGTTGTGTTGCTAGGGGTGATGAGGAGACAGCTGGTCTGTGGTGTTGCTGGGGGTGATGAGGAGACAGCTGGTCTGTTGTGTTGCTAGGGGTGATGAGGAGACAGCTGGTCTGTCATGTTGCTAGGGGTGATGAGGAGACAGCTGGTCTGTCATGTTGCTGGGGGTGATGAGGAGACAGCTGGTCTGTTGTGTTGCTAGGGGTGATGAGGAGACAGCTGGTCTGTTGTGTTGCTCGGGGTGATGAGGAGACAGCTGGTCTGTCATGTTGCTAGGGGTGATGAGGAGACAGCTGGTCTGTCATGTTGCTAGGGGTGATGAGGAGACAGCTGGTCTGTTGTGTTGCTCGGGGTGATGAGGAGACAGCTGGTCTGTCATGTTGCTAGGGGTGATGAGGAGACAGCTGGTCTGTTGTGTTGCTCGGGGTGATGAGGAGACAGCTGGTCTGTTGTGTTGCTCGGGGTGATGAGGAGACAGCTGGTCTATCATGTTGCTCAGGGTGATGAGGAGACAGCTGGTCTGTTGTGTTGCTCGGGGTGATGAGGAGACAGCTGGTCTGTTGTGTTGCTCGGGGTGATGAGGAGACAGCTGGTCTGTTGTGTTGCTCGGGGTGATGAGGAGACAGCTGGTCTATCGTGTTGCTCAGGGTGATGAGGAGACAGCTGGTCTGTTGTGTTGCTCGGGGTGATGAGGAGACAGCTGGTCTGTTGTGTTGCTCGGGGTGATGAGGAGACAGCTGGTCTGTTGTGTTGCTCGGGGTGATGAGGAGACAGCTGGTCTGTTGTGTTGCTCGGGGTGATGAGGAGACAGCTGGTCTGTTGTGTTGCTAGGGGTGATGAGGAGACAGCTGGTCTGTTGTGTTGCTAGGGGTGATGAGGAGACAGCTGGTCTGTTGTGTTGCTCGGGGTGATGAGGAGACAGCTGGTCTGTTGTGTTGCTCGGGGTGATGAGGAGACAGCTGGTCTGTTGTGTTGCTCGGGGTGATGAGGAGACAGCTGGTCTGTTGTGTTGCTCGGGGTGATGAGGAGACAGCTGGTCTGTTGTGTTGCTAGGGGTGATGAGGAGACAGCTGGTCTGTTGTGTTGCTAGGGGTGATGAGGAGACAGCTGGTCTGTTGTGTTGCTAGGGGTGATGAGGAGACAGCTGGTCTGTCGTGTTGCTAGGGGTGATGAGGAGACAGCTGGTCTGTCATGTTGCTAGGGGTGATGAGGAGACAGCTGGTCTGTGGTGTTGCTAGGGGTGATGAGGAGACAGCTGGTCTGTCATGTTGCTAGGGGTGATGAGGAGACAGCTGGTCCGTGGTGTTGCTAGGGGTGATGAGGAGACAGCTGGTCTGTGGTGTTCTGTATGACAGTAGGCATCAAACAGGTCTCTAGTCCAGAGGAGAAGACACTTGCCAGGCCGCCAATAAATAAGAATCTGTTCTTAACTGACTCGCCTTGTTAAATAAAGTGTTAACTAAAAGCCAATCACAGGCTCCTCCAGGGAGGAAGAGAAGGATTGAAATGTTTAATGATTATTAAAAATAAAACTGTGGTGCTTGTCAAACTGTAAATCAAAGACTGACACACAACACCACATGCCACCAAGACCTCCCTTAAACAGACCTTTACAGCACTGAAGCTCTCCAACCCATGGAGATATATATATATATATAGATATATGAACCTGGTCTATCTCTGCCTCCTCTCTTTGTAGTGCCACAGTCAGTTATATTAGATCAGTCTGAATACATCACCATGCCCTGGTCTGCCCTGGTCTGCCCTGGTCTGCCCCATGCCCTGGTCTGGCCTTGTCTGCCCCATGCCCTGGTCTGCCCCATGCCCTGGTCTGGCCTTGTCTGCCCCATGCCCTGGTCTGCCCCATGCCCTGGTCTGACCCATGCCCTGGTCTGGCCTTGTCTGCCCCATGCCCTGGTCTGCCCCATGCCCTGGTCTGGCCTTGTCTGCCCCATGCCCTAGTCTGGCCTTGTCTGCCCCATGCCCTGCTCGCCCCATGCCCTGGTCTGCCCTGGTCTGCCCCATGCCCTGCTCTGCCCCATGCCCTGGTCTGGCCTTGTCTGCCCCATGCCCTGCTCTGCCCCATGCCCTGGTCTGGCCTTGTCTGCCCCATGCCCTGCTCTGCCCCATGCCCTGGTCTGGCCTTGTCTGCCCCATGCCCTGCTCTGCCCCATGCCCTGGTCTGCCCCATGCCCTGGTCTGGCCTTGTCTGCCCCATGCCCTGGTCTGGCCTTGTCTGCCCCATGCCCTGGTCTGGCCTTGTCTGCCCCATGCCCTGCTCTGCCCCATGCCCTGGTCTGCCCCATGCCCTGGTCTGGCCTTGTCTGCCCCATGCCCTGGTCTGGCCTTGTCTGCCCCATGCCCTAGTCTGGCCTTGTCTGCCCCATGCCCTACTCTGCCCCATGCCCTGGTCTGCCCCATGCCCTGGTCTGGCCTTGTCTGCCCCATGCCCTGGTCTGGCCTTGTCTGCCCCATGCCCTGGTCTGGCCTTGTCTGCCCCATGCCCTGGTCTGCCCCATGCCCTGGTCTGGCCTTGTCTGCCCCATGCCCTGGTCTGCCCCATGCCCTGGTCTGACCCATGCCCTGGTCTGGCCTTGTCTGCCCCATGCCCTGGTCTGCCCCATGCCCTGGTCTGGCCTTGTCTGCCCCATGCCCTAGTCTGGCCTTGTCTGCCCCATGCCCTGCTCGCCCCATGCCCTGGTCTGCCCTGGTCTGCCCCATGCCCTGCTCTGCCCCATGCCCTGGTCTGGCCTTGTCTGCCCCATGCCCTGCTCTGCCCCATGCCCTGGTCTGGCCTTGTCTGCCCCATGCCCTGCTCTGCCCCATGCCCTGGTCTGGCCTTGTCTGCCCCATGCCCTGCTCTGCCCCATGCCCTGGTCTGCCCCATGCCCTGGTCTGGCCTTGTCTGCCCCATGCCCTGGTCTGGCCTTGTCTGCCCCATGCCCTGGTCTGGCCTTGTCTGCCCCATGCCCTGCTCTGCCCCATGCCCTGGTCTGCCCCATGCCCTGGTCTGGCCTTGTCTGCCCCATGCCCTGGTCTGGCCTTGTCTGCCCCATGCCCTAGTCTGGCCTTGTCTGCCCCATGCCCTGCTCTGCCCCATGCCCTGGTCTGCCCCATGCCCTGGTCTGGCCTTGTCTGCCCCATGCCCTGGTCTGGCCTTGTCTGCCCCATGCCCTGGTCTGGCCTTGTCTGCCCCATGCCCTGGTCTGGCCTTGTCTGCCCCATGCCCTGGTCTGGCCCATGCCCTGGTCTTCCCCATGCCCTGGTCTGCCCCATGCCCTAGTCTGGCCTTGTCTGCCCCATGCCCTGGTCTGCCCCATGCCCTAGTCTGGCCTTGTCTGCCCCATGCCCTGGTCTGCCCCATGCCCTGGTCTGCCCCATGCCCTGGTCTGCCCCATGCCCTGGTCTTCCCCATGCCCTAGTCCCCCCACAGAAGAACTATAGAGCGCTCCCAGTGACCATCAGGTTCTTGGTCACCTCCCTGACCAAGGCCCAGCTCCCCCAATAGCTCAGTTCAGCCGGGCGGCCAAAAGTATTGGTGGTTCCAACCTTCTTCCATTGAAGAGTGATGGAGGCCACTGTGTTCTTGGGGACCTTCAATGCTGCAGACATGTATTCAGACAGGTGAATGCTTTTCATGTCCAGTCAATTGAATTTACCACAGGTGGACTGCAATCAAGCTGTAGAAAACATCTCAAGGATGATCAATGGAAACAGGAAGCACCGGAGCTCAATTTAGTTTATCATAGTGGTCTAAATACTTATGTAAATAAGGTATCGTTTAAAAAAAAATATTATAATAATTTGCAAAATAACAGTTTTTGCTTTGTCTTTATAGGTTTGTGTGTAGATTGAGGAGGAAAACATATATGTTATACATTTTATAATAAGGATACAACGTCACACAATGTGGAACAGGGGGAAAGGGGTCAGAATACTTTCCTAATAACAACAACACACAGGCTTCTACTTCCTGTTTATATACATTTTATTTTATTTATTTATTTTACACGGTGCCTCTCGTGTTTGTTTGAACACTATCCAGTCTCAACCTCCAGCTCCCCTCAACCTCTCCCATCTGTCTCTGAACACTATCCAGTCTCAACCTCCAGCTCCCCTCAACCTCTCCCATCTGTCTCTGAACACTATCCAGTCTCAACCTCCAGCTCCCCTCAACCTCTCCCATCTGTCTCTGAACACTATCCAGTCTCAACCTCCAGCTCCCTCAACCTCTCCCATCTGTCTCTGAACACTATCCAGTCTCAACCTCCAGCTCCCCTCAACCTCTCCCATCTGTCTCTGAACACTATCCAGTCTCAACCTCCAGCTCCCCTCAACCTCTCCCATCTGTCTGTGAACACTATCCAGTCTCAACCTCCAGCTCCCCTCAACCTCTCCCATCTGTCTCTGAACACTATCCAGTCTCAACCTCCAGCTCCCCTCAACCTCTCCCATCTGTCTGTGAACACTATCCAGTCTCAACCTCCAGCTCCCCTCAACCTCTCCCATCTGTCTCTGAACACTATCCAGTCCCAACCTCCAGCTCCCCTCAACCTCTCCCATCTGTCTGTGAACACTATCCAGTCTCAACCTCCAGCTCCCCTCAACCTCTCCCATCTGTCTCTGAACACTATCCAGTCTCAACCTCCAGCTCCCCTCAACCTCTCCCATCTGTCTCTGAACACTATCCAGTCTCAACCTCCAGCTCCCCTCAACCTCTCCCATCTGTCTCTGAACACTATCCAGTCTCAACCTCCAGCTCCCCTCAACCTCTCCCATCTGTCTCTGAACACTATCCAGTCTCAACCTCCAGCTCCCCTCAACCTCTCCCATCTGTCTGTGAACACTATCCAGTCTCAACCTCCAGCTCCCCTCAACCTCTCCCATCTGTCTCTGAACACTATCCAGTCTCAACCTCCAGCTCCCCTCAACCTCTCCCATCTGTCTCTGAACACTATCCAGTCTCAACCTCCAGCTCCCCTCAACCTCTCCCATCTGTCTCTGAACACTATCCAGTCCCAACCTCCAGCTCCCCTCAACCTCTCCCATCTGTCTGTGAACACTATCCAGTCTCAACCTCCAGCTCCCCTCAACCTCTCCCATCTGTCTCTGAACACTATCCAGTCTCAACCTCCAGCTCCCTCAACCTCTCCCATCTGTCTGTGAACACTATCCAGTCTCAACCTCCAGCTCCCTCAACCTCTCCCATCTGTCTCTGAACACTATCCAGTCTCAACCTCCAGCTCCCCTCAACCTCTCCCATCTGTCTCTGAACACTATCCAGTCTCAACCTCCAGCTCCCCTCAACCTCTCCCATCTGTCTGTGAACACTATCCAATTTTGATTTCTATTTCCCATATATATACACAACTGTGCTTTGATGTTTCTCTATTCTCATTGTAAATTGAAAAGATAAATATTTTTATCTAAAAGTATTAATGATATTATTGATCGATGACTTTTCAAATCACCCAGCAGTGCTATTAGCAGAGTTAGCAGAGTTAGCAGAGTTAGCAGAGTTAGCAGAGTTAGCAGAGTTAGCAGAGTTAGCAGAGTTAGCAGAGTTAGCAGAGTTAGCAGAGTTAGCTGAGTTAGCAGAGTTAGCAGAGTTAGCAGAGTTAGCTGAGTTAGCAGAGTTAGCTGAGTTAGCAGAGTTAGCAGAGTTAGCTGAGTTAGCAGAGTTAGCAGAGTTAGCAGAGTTAGCAGAATTAGCTGAGTTAGCAGAGTTAGCAGAGTTAGCAGAGTTAGCAGAGTTAGCAGAGTTAGCAGAGTTAGCAGAGTTAGCTGAGTTAGCAGAGTTAGCAGAATTAGCTGAGTTAGAAGAGTTAGCAGAGTTAGCAGAGTTAGCAGAGTTAGCAGAGTTAGCAGAGTTAGCAGAATTAGCTGAGTTAGAAGAGTTAGCAGAGTTAGCAGAGTTAGCAGAGTTAGCAGAGTTAGCAGAGTTAGCAGAATTAGCTGAGTTAGAAGAGTTAGCAGAGTTAGCAGAGTTAGCAGAGTTAGCAGAGTTAGCTGAGTTAGAAGAGTTAGCAGAGTTAGCAGAGTTAGCAGAGTTAGCAGAATTAGCAGAGTTAGCAGAGTTAGCAGAGTTAGAAGAGTTAGCAGAGTTAGCAGAGTTAGCAGAGTTAGCAGAGTTAGCAGAATTAGCTGAGTTAGAAGAGTTAGCAGAGTTAGCAGAGTTAGCAGAGTTAGCAGAGTTAGCAGAGTTAGCAGAGTTAGCTGAGTTAGAAGAGTTAGCAGAGTTAGCAGAGTTAGCAGAGTTAGCAGAATTAGCTGAGTTAGCTGAGTTAGCAGAGTTAGCAGAGTTAGCAGAGTTAGCTGCAGGCAAATTCTTCAGCCATTCCTGAACCAGAGAGTTGGTCTGCTTTGAGTTTTCATTGTTGCCATGGATACCGGTATAGTCTCGACCCTTTAAAAAAAAGGGCTTCTAAAGTTTGTAATTTCTACTTATAACACTCCACAGTGTCCAGATAACACTCAGCCCACAGTGTCCAGATAACACTCAGACGAGGATCCACAGTGTCCAGATAACACTCAGACTAGGATCCACAGTGTTCAGACAACACTCAGACTAGGATCCACAGTGTTCAGACAATCAGACTAAGATCCACAGTGTTCAGACAATCAGACTAGGATCCACAGTGTTCAGACAACACTCAGACTAGGATCCACAGTGTTCAGACAATCAGACTAAGATCCACAGTGTTCAGACAATCAGACTAAGATCCACAGTGTTCAGACAACACTCAGACTAGGATCCACAGTGTCCAGATAACACTCAGACGAGGATCCACAGTGTTCAGACAACACTCAGACTAGGATCCACAGTGTCCAGATAACACTCAGACTAGGATCCACAGTGTTCAGACAACACTCAGACTAGGATCCACAGTGTTCAGACACCACTCAGACTAGGATCCACAGTGTTCAGACAACACTCAGACTAGGATCCACAGTGTTCAGACACCACTCAGACTAGGATCCACAGTGTTCAGACAACACTCAGACTAGGATCCACAGTGTTCAGACAACACTCAGACTAGGATCCACAGTGTTCAGACACCACTCAGACTAGGATCCACAGTGTTCAGATAACACTCAGACTAGGATCCACAGTGTTCAGACACCACTCAGACTAGGATCCACAGTGTTCAGACAACACTCAGACTAGGATCCACAGTGTTCAGACACCACTCAGACTAGGATCCACAGTGTTCAGACAACACTCAGACTAGGATCCACAGTGTTCAGACAACACTCAGACTAGGATCCACAGTGTTCAGATAACACTCAGACTAGGATCCACAGTGTCCAGACAACACTCAGCCCACAGTGTCCAGCCAGTGGGTTCATCTCTTTAGATTTGTTTTCTCACTGATGCAGTATCTAACCAGTTCTAAACAGTTCTAACCAGTTCTAACCAGTATCTAACCAGTTATAACCAGTTCTAACCAGTATCTAACCAGTTCTAACCAGTTTTAACCAGTATCTAACCGGTTCTAACCAGTTCTAACCAGATGGTTCCAGACAGCCAGCGTGTTCATCTCTTTAGATTTGTTTTCTCACTGATGCAGTATCTAACCAGTTCTAACCAGTTCTAACCAGGTCTAACCAGATGGTTCCAGACAGCCAGTGTGTTCATCTCTTTAGGTTTGTTTTTCATCCCACCAATTAAAAAGTTTCAAACTGTTGTTTACTGATCATTCCACAGATTGCGATGAACACAGAGGGTCAAACAACGGCAAGATAACTGAGGGAGAGGAGCAACTGTTCTGGTGTGTGTGTGTGTGTGTGTGTGTGTGTGTGTGTGTGTGTGTGTGTGTGTGTGTGTGTGTGTGTGTGTGTGTGTGTGTGTGTGTGTGTGTGTGTGTGTGTGTGTGTGTGTGTGTGTGTGTGTGTGTGTGTGTGTGTGTGTGTGTGTGTGTGTGTGTGTGTGTGTGTGTGTGTCCGTCCATTCGTGCATTGAAGCATTGAATCGTAGCTAGCTGGCTGATTCATCATCTTCCCTGCCCAGATACTGGTTCGTGTGTGTGTGTGTGTGTGTGTGTGTGTGTGTGTGTGTGTGTGTGTGTGTGTGTGTGTGTGTGTGTGTGTGTGTGTGTGTGTGTGTGTGTGTGTGTGTGTGTGTGTGTGTGTGTGTGTGTGTGTGTGTGTGTGTGTGTGTGTGTGTGTGTGTATATAGATGAATATGTATCCTACTGTTACTATACTCTCTCTCCCCATCAGGATAGCAGGTGTTGAACATGCCTGGAAGCACAGAGATTAAAGATTGTTTCATCGTACAACTTCTTGCCTCGGGCAGAGATGTCTGCTGTTCTATCCTACCATGCTCCTTCACTGCCTGAACTCAGTAGACAGACCTAGTTTACAACCCAAACGGTGCCCTATCCCCTTGTGTAGTGCCCTTGCTTTTGACCAGGACCCATAGGATACCAGACCTAGTTTCTTCATGCGTGGCAGAAAACATTGAGAGATAGGCGGCCATATTGCCAGAGAGTTGAGGGAGGTTTTGTTTCATCTAGGTGAATGACCTGTCCTTGAGAAGCCTGCTAGTGGCCACATAACCTCCGGCTATTTTCTCTCTCTCTCTCTCTCTCTCTCTCTCTCTCTCTCTCTCTCTCTCTCTCTCTCTCTCTCTCTCTGTCTCTCTCTCTGTCTCTCTCTCTCTCTGTCTCTCTGTCTCTCTCTCTGTGTCTCTCTCTCTCTGTCTCTCTGTCTCTCTCTCTCTCTCTCTTATATGATAACCACGTTGAAATACCCATCTGCCTGAAAGCAATTCTTGAACAATATGATCTCTGGAGAAATCAATATGATCTCTGGAGAAATCAATATGATCTCTGGAGAAATCAATATGATCTCTGGAGAAATCAATATGATCTCTGGAGAAATCAATATGATCTCAGGAGAAAACTATATGATCTCTGGAGAAATCAATATGATCTCTGGAGAAATCAATATGATCTCAGGAGAAAACTATATGATCTCTGGAGAAATCAATATGATCTCTGGAGAAATCAATATGATCTCTGGAGAAAACAGTATGATCTCTGGTGAAAACAGTATGATCTCTGGAGAAAACTATATGATCTCTGGAGAAATCAATATGATCTCTGGAGAAAACTATATGATCTCTGGAGAAAACAATATGATCTCTGGAGAAAACAGTATGATCTCTAGTGAAATCAATCTGATCTCTGGAGAAAACAATATTATCTCTGGTGAAAACAGTATGATCTCTGGTGAAAACAATATTGACAAAGATTAATATTAGAGTAATATGTAGAATGATTAGTCTAACTGTGTGACTATTCTTTATAGATTAATATTAGATATGTAGAATGATGTTCAACATTAGTCTAACTGTGTGATTAGTCTTAATAGATTAATATTAGATATGTAGAATGATGTTAAACATTAGTCTAACTGTGTGACTAGTCTTTATAGATTAATATTAAAAAAATATTAGATATGTAGTTAGATGTTAAACATGAGTCTTTATAGATTAATATTAAATATGGTAGAATGATGTTCAACATTAGTCTAACTGTGTATCTGTGTGACTAGTCTTTATAGATTAATATTAGATATGTAGTTAGATGTTAAACATTAGTCTAACTGTGTGACTAGTCTTTATAGATTAATATTAAATATGGTAGAATGATGTTCAACATTAGTCTTTATAGATTAATATTAGATATGTAGAATGATGTTCAACATTAGTCTAACTGTGTAACTGTGTAACTAGTCTTAATAGATCAATATTAGATATGTAGAATGATGATAAACATTAGTCTAACTGTGTGACTAGTCTTTCAGAGATGATGATCTACTCTCCCAGCGTCCCACCATCTTGGAGACAGAGTCTGGAGGCCTGGGGGGTATTTGCTCTCCTCAGAGTTACTTTAACACACTTCAGCTTGATGAAGTCACTTCTTGTGTGTGTGTGTGTCCTCCTCTGACCTGTGTGTTTTCACTAGGACAACAACAGGTGTGAGGAACCACGTCTCAGATTGAGCCAAATGTCTACACGGAGAAGAAAAGATGTAGAATTACAGACCGTTTATTACTGAAGACTGAATAAAGATGGTATATATCATTTTGGATTGATAAAGAAACATCACTTTGTAAGTTGTATTCTCAACACAAAATGATGCTGCTGCTTCTTTCAGAGTCGATCATCTTGTTTTTTATATATATACACTTAGAATTCTGTTGTCAAACGTTGTTTTTTTGGGGGGGGACAGATTTTCTCAAATAAAAAATGAAAAATGTCAGTCACTTTCTCCACAATGGACACACTTCAATACATTTACCCCCATTTGTCAGCAGAGCTTAAAAATACAACTATCAAGCATAAGAAGCAGACCTTATCCGTCATAATTACAGTAATCATATTCACACTCAAGGCTCTAAAATATCTGCTCATATATATATCATTCACTTATACAATGTAAAGCTACGCTGTGGCATCCACAGACTCAGCGCCTCGTGTTGATCTGACTCTCTCTGCAGAGCAGAACAAGTCCAAGCTGAATCAAGATGAATGCAGAGTGGTTGAGACAGGCGTTGATTAAGACAGGTGAGGACCTCACTCCGTCTTGCGTTGTGTTCCGTAGTCTTAACATACCTTATCATTAGTTCTCCTGACAGTGACGGAGAGCCAGAGATTCTACCTCGTAGGCCCCGGCGCCATCTTTAAAAGAAACCTTCTTTTAATAATAATGGCCATTTGTCAACTTTTTAACTGTCAAAAGACAAGAGCTGCACACAAAATGGAACACGTCCAACCATGGCGTGGTGCAGCGTCGAGAGAGAGAGAGAGAGAGAGAGAGAGAGAGAGAGAGAGAGAGAGAGAGAGAGAGAGAGAGAGACACAGAGAGAGAGAGAGAGATAGATAGAGAGAGAGAGAGAGAGAGAGAGAGAGAGAGAGAGAGAGAGAGAGAGAGAGAGAGAGAGAGAGAGACAGAGACAGAGAGAGAGAGACAGAGAGAGAGAGAGAGACAGAGAGACAGAGAGACAGAGAGAGAGACAGAGAGACAGAGACAGAGAGAGACAGAGACAGAGAGAGAGAGAGAAAGAGAGAGAGAGAGAAAGAGAGAGAAAGAGAAAGAGAGGGAGACAGCGAGAGAGAGAAAGAGAGAGACAGAGAGAGAGAGAGAGACAGAGAGAGAGAGAGAGAAAGAGAGAAAGAGAGAGAGAAAGAGAGAGAGAGACAGAGAGAGAGAGAAAGAGAGAGAGAGAGAGAGAGACAGAAAGAGGCGTTTCAGTGGTTCAGTGGTTCACGGAGATGGTAGGTGAGTAGATAGGTTGTGCATTCCAAATGGACCCCTATTCCCTACACAATGCACTACTTCGGACTATGGGCTCTGGTCAAAAGTAGTGTAGGGAACAGGGAGCCATTTGGGACACAACCAGTCTAGGTATGCAGAGAGAGATGGAGATGGAGAGGGAAGAGGGGACAGTCCCAGATGTATACAAAGCCATTCAAATGGTCTTGGAAGGTTGCGGAGACAATCCGCCCCCGATTACCGACTCTAATGTGTCTGGGGGCGCTGGGACCTGGGGGGCAGCTGGAGAGGCCAGGCTGCACTTGGAACATACCGGCCCTGTGGTTGTTAAATAACACTGGGAACACGGAGAATTGGTGAGATGGGTTTAGTGGGGGTGGGGGGTGGGAGGGTGAAATGGGGGAGAGGGATGAGAAGGGAGAGAGGGAGTAGGTTAAAGGGGAGAGAGAAGGAGATGAGCAATGGGTTAGAGGGTGAGGAGGGTGAGGGTGTAGAGGGAGAGTTGGGTAGAGGGGAGAGTGGGGTAGAGGGAGAGTGGGGTAGAGGGAGAGTGGGGGTAGAGGGGAGAGGGGGTAGAGGGGTAGAGGGGAGAATGGGGTAGAGGGAGAGTGGGGTAGAGAGAGAGAGAGAGTGGGGTAGAGGGAGAGTGGGGTAGAGAGAGAGTGGGGTAGAGGGAGAGTGGGGTAGAGATAGAGTGGGGTAGAGGGAGAGTGGGGTAGAGGGGAGTGGGGTAGAGATAGAGTGGGGTAGAGGGGAGAGTGGGGTAGAGGGGAGGGGAGGGGGTAGAGGGAGAGTGGGGTAGAGGGTGAGTGGGGTAGAGGGAGAGTGGGGTAGAGATAGAGTGGGGTAGAGGGAAGATAGAGTGGGGTAGAGGGAGAGTGGGGTAGAGGGAGAGTGGGGTAGAGGGTGAGTGGGGTAGAGGGAGAGTGGGGTAGAGGGGAGAGTGGGGTAGAGGGAGAGTGGGGTAGAGGGAGAGTGGGGTAGACGGTGAGTGGGGTAGAGGGAGAGTGGGGTAGAGGGGGGAGTGGGGTAGAGGGAGAGTGGGGTAGAGGGAGAGTGGGGTAGAGGGGAAAGTGGGGTAGAGGGAGAGTGGGGTAGAGATAGAGTGGGGTAGAGGGAGAGTGGGGTAGAGGGTGAGGAGAGTGGGGTAGAGGGGAGAGTGGGGTAGAGGGAGAGTGGGGTAGAGGGAGAGTGGGGGTAGAGGGGAGAGTGGGGTAGAGGGGTAGAGGGGAGAATGGGGTAGAGGGAGAGTGGGGTAGAGGGGGGAGTGGGGTAGAGGGGAGAGTGGGGTAGAGAGAGAGTGGGGGTAGAGGGAGAGTGGGGTAGAGAGAGAGTGGGGTAGAGGGGAGGAGAGGGGGTGGGGTAGAGGGGGAGTGGGTTAGAGGGAGAGTGGGGTAGAGGGGAGAGGGGGTAGAGGGAGAATGGGGTAGAGGGAGAGTGGGGTAGAGGGGGAGAGTGGGGTAGAGGGGTAGAGGGGAGAATGGGGTAGAGGGAGAGTGGGGTAGAGGGGGAGGGGTAGAGGGAGAGTGGGGTAGAGAGAGAGTGGGGTAGAGGGAGAGTGGGGTAGAGAGAGAGGGGTAGAGGGAGAGTGGGGTAGAGATAGAGTGGGGTAGAGGGAGAGTGGGGGGAGTGGGTAGAGGGAGAGTGGGGTAGAGATAGAGTGGGGTAGAGGGAGAGTGGGGTAGAGGGAGAGTGGGGTAGAGGGTGAGTGGGGTAGAGGGAGAGTGGGGTAGAGGGGAGAGTGGGGTAGAGGGAGAGTGGGGTAGAGGGAGAGTGGGGTAGACGGTGAGTGGGGTAGAGGGAGAGTGGGGTAGAGGGGGGGGGTAGTGGGGTAGAGGGAGAGTGGGGTAGAGGGAGAGTGGGGTAGAGGGGAAAGTGGGGTAGAGGGAGAGTGGGGTAGAGATAGAGTGGGGTAGAGAGGGAGAGTGGGGTAGAGGGAGAGTGGGGTAGAGGGAGAGTGGGGTAGAGGGAGAGTGGGGTAGAGGGAGAGTGGGGTAGAGGGGGAGAGTGGGGTAGAGGGAGAGTGGGGTAGAGGGAGAGTGGGGTAGAGGGTGAGTGGGGTAGAGGGAGAGTGGGGTAGAGGGGAGAGTGGGGTAGAGGGGGAGGGTTAGAGGGAGAGTGGGGTAGAGGGGAGAGTGGGGTAGAGGGGAGAGTGGGGTAGAGGGGAGAGTGGGGTAGAGGGAGAGTGGGGTAGAGGGGAGAGTGGGGTAGAGGGGTAGAGGGGAGAGTGGGGTAGAGGGAGAGTGGGGTAGAGGGAGAGTGGGGTAGAGGGAGAGTGGGGTAGAGGGGTGAGTGGTGTAGAGGGAGAGTGGGGTAGAGGGAGAGTGGGGTAGAGGGGAGAGTGGGGTAGAGGTCTGAACAGTAACAGTCTGAACAGTAACAGTCTGAACAGCAGCAGTCTGAACAGTAACAGTCTGAACAGCAGCAGTCTGAACAGTAACAGTCTGAACAGTAACAGTCTGAACAGTAACAGTCTGAACAGTAACAGTCTGAACATTAACAGTCTGAACAGTCTGAACAGTCTGAACAGTAACAGTCTGAACAGTAACAGTCTGAACAGCAACAGTCTGAACAGTAACAGTCTGAACAGTAACAGTCTGAACAGTAACAGTCTGAACAGCAACAGTCTGAACAGTAACAGTCTGAACAGCAACAGTCTGAACAGTCTGAACAGCAGCAGTCTGAACAGTCTGAACAGTAACAGTCTGAACAGTAACAGTCTGAACAGTCTGAACAGTAACAGTCTGAACAGTCTGAACAGTAACAGTCTGAACAGTAACAGTCTGAACAGTCTGAACAGTAACAGTCTGAACAGTAACAGTCTGAACAGTAACAGTCTGAATAGTCTGAACAGTAACAGTCTGAACAGTAACAGTCTGAACAGCAGCAGTCTGAACAGTCTGAACAGTAACAGTCTGAACAGTAACAATCTGAACAGTCTGAACAGCAGCAGTCTGAACAGTAACAGTCTGAACAGTAACAGTCTGAACAGTAACAGTCTGAACAGTCTGAACAGTAACAGTCTGAACAGTCTGAACAGTAACAGTCTGAACAGTAACAGTCTGAACAGTATCAGTCTGAACAGTAACAGTCTGAACAGTAACAGTCTGAACAGCAACAGTCTGAACAGCAACAGTCTGAACAGTAACAGTCTGAATAGTCTGAACAGTAACAGTCTGAACAGTAACAGTCTGAACAGTCTGAACAGTAACAGTCTGAACAGTAACAGTCTGAACAGTAACAGTCTGAACAGTCTGAACAGTAACAGTCTGAACAGTCTGAACAGTAACAGTCTGAACAGTAACAGTCTGAACAGTAACAGTCTGAACAGTCTGAACAGTAACAGTCTGAACAGTCTGAACAGTAACAGTCTGAACAGTCTGAACAGTAACAGTCTGAACAGTAACAGTCTGAACAGTCTGAACAGTAACAGTCTGAACAGTAACAGTCTGAACAGTAACAGTCTGAACAGTCTGAACAGTAACAGTCTGAACAGTCTGAACAGTAACAGTCTGAACAGTCTGAACAGTCTGAACAGTCTGAACAGTAACAGGGTGGTGACTGAGGCTACTGATGGCTATATGAAGAGAGAGTAATCAGGGTGGTGACTGAGTCTACTGAGGGCTATATGAAGAGAGAGTAATCAGGGTGGTGACTGAGTCTACTGAGGGCTATATGAAGAGAGAGTAATCAGGGTGGTGACTGAGGCTACTGAGGGCTATATGAAGAGAGAGTAATCAGGGTGGTGACTGAGGCTACTGAGGGCTATATGAAGGGAGAGTAATCAGGGTGGTGACTGAGGCTACTGACGGCTATATGAAGGGAGAGTAATCAGGGTGGTGACTGAGGCTACTGAGGGCTATATGAAGGGAGAGTAATCAGGGTGGTGACTGAGGCTACTGAGGGCTATATGAAGGGAGAGTAATCAGGGTGATGACTGAGGCTACTGAGGGCTATATGAAGGGAGAGTAATCAGGGTGGTGACTGAGGCTACTGAGGGCTATATGAAGGGAGAGTAATCAGAGTGATGACTGAGGCTACTGAGGGCTATATGAAGGGAGAGTAATCAGGGTGGTGACTGAGGCTACTGAGGGCTATATGAAGGGAGAGTAATCAGGGTGGTGACTGAGGCTACTGAGGGCTATATGAAGAGAGAGTAATCAGGGTGGTGACTGAGGCTACTGAGGGCTATATGAAGAGAGAGTAATCAGGGTGGTGACTGAGGCTACTGAGGGCTATATGAAGAGAGAGTAATCAGGGTGGTTGCTGAGGCTACTGACGGCTATATGAAGGGAGAGTAATCAGGGTGGTGACTGAGGCTACTGAGGGCTATATGAAGGGAGAGTAATCAGGGTGGTGACTGAGGCTACTGTGGGCTATATGAAGGGAGAGTAATCAGGGTGGTGACTGAGGCTACTGAGGGCTACATGAAGGGAGAGTAATCAGGGTGGTGACTGAGGCTACTGAGGGCTATATGAAGAGAGAGTAATCAGGGTGGTGACTGAGGCTACTGAGGGCTATATGAAGGGAGAGTAATCAGGGTGGTGACTGAGGCTACTGAGTGCTATATGAAGAGAGAGTAATCAGGGTGGTGACTGAGGCTACTGAGGGCTATATGAAGGGAGAGTAATCAGGGTGGTGACTGAGGCTACTGAGGGCTATATGAAGAGAGAGTAATCAGTGTGGTGACTGAGGCTACTGACGGCTATATGAAGGGAGAGTAATCAGGGTGGTGACTGAGGCTACTGAGGGCTATATGAAGGGAGAGTAATCAGGGTGGTGACTGAGGCTACTGAGGGCTATATGAAGAGAGAGTAATCAGGGTGGTGACTGAGGCTACTGAGGGCTATATGAAGGGAGAGTAATCAGGGTGGTGACTGAGGCTACTGAGGGCTATATGAAGAGAGAGTAATCAGTGTGGTGACTGAGGCTACTGACGGCTATATGAAGGGAGAGTAATCAGGGTGGTGACTGAGGCTACTGAGGGCTATATGAAGGGGGAGTAATCAGGGTGGTGATTAAGTCCAGGTGTGCTTAACGATGGTTGCCAGGTGTGCTTAACGATGGTTGCCAGGTGTGCTTAATGATGGTTGCCAGGTGTGTGCAATGTGGGTGTGCCAGGAGTGGAGGTCAGCAGACCGGCGATGTCGAGCGCCGGAGGGAGGGAACAGGCGTGATATATATATATTTTTTTTTTTTTTGGGGGGGGGGGGGGGGGCCAGGACCAATCACAACTGAGCTCAATGGTTTAGCGCCAGTGCTGATTGGCTATTATTTTGTACTTTTATCAAGGGAGGCCAAATGCTCGCTGGCTTCCCTTTGCATTCAATGCTACGGACGGCAACAACATCATAATAATTCTGACCATATCTCTGACCAGACAGTATCAGATAGATAGGCCACACATACTGAGGCTACACATACTGAGGCTACACATACTGAGGCTACACATACTGAGGCTACACATACTGAGGCGACACATACTGAGGCTAAACATACTGAGGCTACACATACTGAGGCGACACATACTGAGGCTAAACATACTGAGGCTACACATACTGAGGCGACACATACTGAGGCTACACATACTGAGGCTACACATACTGAGGCGACACATACTGAGGCTACACATACTGAGGCTACACATACTGAGGCTACACATACTGAGGCTACACATACTGAGGCTACACATACTGAGGCTACACATACTGAGGCTACACATACTGACACAGAGGGACGCGGTTTCGTTCGCTCGGATGCTTTCTCCGGGGAGATAAATTCACAAGAGGCTGAATGTAAGGACATTTATGAAACACAGAGCGATTTTTTTACAACTTTCTTCACCTGGCATCCATGAATATACACCACTGCTGAACACAGCACTGGGCAGCAGACAACATGATGGATGGCAGAGAGCATATGTTAAGTGCAACCTGCTCTTGGAAAACTGTAAATAATTAATTGCTAAATAGTTTTAATAGTGAGGGTTTTTTCCCTCTGTGGTGTATTTTGGGCATGGAAGGTTATTTGTTTATTTCTACAAAAAGTGTTTCAATCAAATCTAATAGTTGTGTTATGTCCTCTGATACAACATGATACTTGATACAAATGGGAGGACTGCTAGGCTAATCTTTCTGTAAACGATCAACAATAAAACAAATGTGAAGGTGCATTAAATATGAGCCACACATTTTTTTTTATTATGATGACATTCTACATGTTTCTAAGGATCAATTAAAAAGTGTATTTTATCCACACTGTTCTGGCCTACAGAATATGAGATGAATATTAATACTAGCCCTGAAGTGTTCCTAAAATACAGTCTTATTAGAGGCTGAAAGAACAGCCCTTTCAGCACAGACAATGGTAATGGTGATGCTGCGCACACAGCTCGTAGAAATGTACTATAATATCAAATAAAAAATACTTTCAATTCATCAAAATATGAAGCATTTTATATCTATTCTTTATATATATTTATATATATTCTTCTATTCTTTATGTATATATATTCTTCTATTCTTTATATATATATTCATATATATTATTATATTCTTTATATATATTCATATATATTCTTCTATTCTTTATATATATATTTATATATATTATTCTATTCTCTATATATATTTATATATTCTTCTATTCTTTATATATATTTATATATATTCTTCTATTCTTTATGTATATATATTCTTCTATTCTCTATAATAATAATAATAATAATAATAATAATATATGCCATTTAGCAGACGCTTTTATCCAAAGCGACTTACAGTCATGTGTGCATACATTCTACGAGAAATGTACTATAATATCAAATAAAAAAAAACTTTCAATTCATCAAAATATGAAGCATTTTATATCTATTCTTTATATATATTTATATATATTCTTCTATTCTTTATGTATATATATTATTCTATTCTTTATATATATATTCATATATATTCTTCTATTCTTTATATATATTCATATATATTCTTCTATTCTTTATATATATATTTATATATATTATTCTGTTCTTAATATATATTTATATATATTCTTCTGTTCTTTATATATATTTATATATATTCTTCTATTCTTTATGTATATATATTCTTCTATTCTCTATATATATTTATATATATTATTCTATTCTCTATATATATTTATATATATTATTCTATTCTCTATATATATTTATATATATTCTTCTATTCTTTATATATATTTATATATATTATTCTATTCTTTATGTATATATATTATTCTATTCTTTATATGTATATTCATATATATTCTTCTATTCTTTATATATATTCATATATATTCTTCTATTCTTTATATATATATTTATATATATTCTTCTGTTCTTTATATATATTTATATATATTCTTCTGTTCTTTATATATATTCATATATATTCTTCTGTTCTTTATATATATTTATATATATTCTTCTGTTCTTTATATATATTTATATATATTATTCTATTCTTTATATATATTTATATATATTCTTCTATTCTTTATATATATTTATATATATATTCTTCTATTCTTTATATATATTTATATTTATTCTTCTATTCTTTATATATATATTTATATATATTCTTATGTTCTTTATATATATTTATTATTCTATTCTTTATATATATTTATATATATTCTTCTATTATTTATATATATTTATATTTATTCTTCTATTCTTTATATATATTTATATATATTCTTCTGTTCTTTATATATATTTATTATTGTATTCTTTATATATATTTATATATATTCTTCTGTTCTTTATATATATATTTATTATTCTGTTCTTTATATATATTTAT
>NW_025747335.1:0-32500 GCF_021184085.1 Oncorhynchus gorbuscha
CGAGAGTTCATCAATGAGCTTGATGCCTTGATAAGCTCCTTTCCTGAGGACGGCTCACCTCTCACAGTTCTGGGCGACTTTAACCTCCCCACGTCTACCTTTGACTCTTTCCTCTCTGCCTCCTTCTTTCCACTCCTCTCCTCTTTTGACCTCACCCTCTCACCTTCCCCCCTACTCACAAGGCAGGCAATACGCTCGACCTCATCTTTACTAGATGCTGTTCTTCCACTAACCTCATTGCAACTCCCTCCAAGTCTCCGACCACTGCCTTGTATCCTTTTCCCTCTCGCTCTCATCCAACACCTCCCACACTGCCCCTACTCGGATGGTATCGCGCCGTCCCAACCTTCGCTCTCTCTCCCCGCTACTCTCTCCTCTTCCATCCTATCATCTCTTCCCTCCGCTCAAACCTTCTCCCACCTATCTCCTGATTCTGCCTCCTCAACCCTCCTCTCCTCCCTCTCTGCATCCCTTGACTCTCTATGTCCCCTATCCTCCAGGCCGGCTCGGTCCTCCCCTCCCGCTCCGTGGCTCGATGACTCATTGCGAGCTCACAGAACAGGGCTCCGGGCAGCCGAGCGGAAATGGAGGAAAACTCGCCTCCCTGCGGACCTGGCATCCTTTCACTCCCTCCTCTCTACATTTTCCTCCTCTGTCTCTGCTGCTAAAGCCACTTTCTACCACGCTAAATTCCAAGCATCTGCCTCTAACCCTAGGAAGCTCTTTGCCACCTTCTCCTCCCTCCTGAATCCTCCGCCCCCTCCCCCCTCCTCCCTCTCTGCAGATGACTTCGTCAACCATTTTGAAAAGAAGGTCGACGACATCCGATCCTCGTTTGCTAAGTCAAACGACACCGCTGGTTCTGCTCACACTGCCCTACCCTGTGCTCTGACCTCTTTCTCCCCTCTCTCTCCAGATGAAATCTCGCGTCTTGTGACGGCCGGCCGCCCAACAACCTGCCCGCTTGACCCTATCCCCTCCTCTCTTCTCCAGACCATTTCCGGAGACCTTCTCCCTTACCTCACCTCGCTCATCAACTCATCCCTGACCGCTGGCTACGTCCCTTCCGTCTTCAAGAGAGCGAGAGTTGCACCCCTTCTGAAAAAACCTACACTCGATCCCTCCGATGTCAACAATTACAGACCAGTATCCCTTCTTTCTTTTCTCTCCAAAACTCTTGAACGTGCCGTCCTTGGCCAGCTCTCCCGCTATCTCTCTCTGAATGACCTTCTTGATCCAAATCAGTCAGGTTTCAAGACTAGTCATTCAACTGAGACTGCTCTCCTCTGTATCACGGAGGCGCTCCGCACTGCTAAAGCTAACTCTCTCTCCTCTGCTCTCATCCTTCTAGATCTATCGGCTGCCTTCGATACTGTGAACCATCAGATCCTCCTCTCCACCCTCTCCGAGTTGGGCATCTCCGGCGCGGCCCACGCTTGGATTGCGTCCTACCTGACAGGTCGCTCCTACCAGGTGGCGTGGCGAGAATCTGTCTCCTCACCACGCGCTCTCACCACTGGTGTCCCCCAGGGCTCTGTTCTTGGCCCTCTCCTATTCTCGCTATACACCAAGTCACTTGGCTCTGTCATAACCTCACATGGTCTCTCTTATCATTGCTATGCAGACGACACACAATTAATCTTCTCCTTTCCCCTTCTGATGACCAGGTGGCGAATCGCATCTCTGCATGTCTGGCAGACATATCAGTGTGGATGACGGATCACCACCTCAAGCTGAACCTCGGCAAGACGGAGCTGCTCTTCCTCCCGGGGAAGGACTGCCCGTTCCATGATCTCGCCATCACGGTTGACAACTCCATTGTGTCCTCCTCCCAGAGCGCCAAGAACCTTGGCGTGATCCTGGACAACACCCTGTCGTTCTCAACCAACATTAAGGCGGTGGGCCCGTTCCTGTAGGTTCATGCTCTACAACATCCGCAGAGTACGAACCCTGCTCACACAGGAAGCGGCGCAGGTCCTAATCCAGGCACTTGTCATCTCCATGGTGCTTACCTACGGAGCTGTGAGGGGAACGGCACCTCAGTACCTCCAGGCTCTGATCAGGCCCTACACCCAAACAAGGGCACTGCGTTCATCCACCCTCTGGCCTGCTCGCCTCCCTACCACTGAGGAAGTACAGCTCCCGCTCAGCCCAGTCAAAACTGTTCGCTGCCCTGGCCCCCCAATGGTGGAACAAACTCCCTCACGACGCCAGGACAGCGGAGTCAATCACCACCTTCCGGAGACACCTGAAACCCCACCTCTTTAAGGAATACCTAGGATAGGATAAGTAATCCCTCTCACCCCACCCCCCCTAAGTTTTAGATGCACTATTGTTAAGTGACTGTCCCACTGGATGTCATAAGGTGAATGCACCAATTTGTAAGTCGCTCTGGATAAGAGCGTCTGCTAAATGACTTAAATGTAATGTAAATGTGATAGAAACCTCCATGTCCCTCTAGTCTGATAGAAACCTCCATGTCCCTCCAGTCTGATAGAAACCTCCTCTAGTCTGATAGAAACCTCCTCTAGTCTGATAGAAACCTCCTCTAGTCTGATAGAAACCTCCATGTCCCTCTAGTCTGATAGAAACCTCCTCTAGTCTGATAGAAACCTCCATGTCCCTCTAGTCTGATAAAAACCTCCTCTAGTGTGATAGAAACCTCCTCTAGTCTGATAGAAACCTCCATGTACCTCAAGTCTGACAGAAACCTCCTCTAGTCTGATAGAAATCTCCTCTAGTCTGATAGAACCTCCTCTAGTCTGATAGAAACCTCCATGTCCCTCTAGTCTGATAGAAACCTCCATGTCCCTCTAGTCTGATAGAAACCTCCTCTAGTCTGATAGAAACCTCCTCTAGTCTGATAGAAACCTCCATGTCCCTCTAGTCTGATAGAAACCTCCATGTCCCTCTAGTCTGATAGAAACCTCCTCTACTCTGATAGAAACCTCCTCTAGTCTGATAGAAACCTCCTCTAGTCTGATAGAAACCTCCATGTACCTCTAGTCTGATAGAGACCTCCTCTAGTCTGATAGAAACCTCCTCTAGTCAGATAGAAAGCTCCTCTAGTCTGATAGAAAGCTCCTCTAGTCTGATAGAAACCTCCTCTAGTCTGATAGAAACCTCCTCTAGTCTGATAGAAACTCCTCTAGTCTGATAGAAACCTCCATGTCCCTCTAGTCTGATAGAAACCTCATCTAGTCTGATAGAAATCTCCTCTAGTCTGATAGAAACCTCCTCTAGTCTGATAGAAACCTCCTCTAGTCTGATAGAAACCGCCATGTACCTCTAGTCTGATAGAAACCTCCATGTCCCTCTAGTCTGATAGAACCTCCTCTAGTCTGATAGAAACCTCCATGTCCCTCCAGTCTGATAGAAACCTCCTCTAGTCTGATAGAAACCTCCTCTAGTCTGATAGAAACCTCCATGTCCCTCTAGTCTGATAGAAACCTCCATGTCCCTCTAGTCTGATAGAAACCTCCTCTAGTCTGATAGAAACCTCCTCTAGTCTGATAGAAACCTCCTCTAGTCTGATAGAAACCTCCATGTCCCTCTAGTCTGATAGAAACCTCCTCTAGTCTGATAGAAACCTCCATGTCCCTCTAGTCTGATAAAAACCTCCATGTCCTTCCAGTCTGATAGAAACCTCCTCTAGTCTGATAGAAACCTCCTCTAGTCTGATAGAAACCTCCTCTAGTCTGATAGAAACCTCCATGTCCCTCTAGTCTGATAGAAACCTCCATGTCCCTCTAGTCTGATAGAAACCTCCTCTAGTCTGATAGAAACCTCCATGTCCCTCTAGTCTGATAAAAACCTCCTCTAGTGTGATAGAAACCTCCTCTAGTCTGATAGAAACCTCCATGTACCTCAAGTCTGACAGAAACCTCCTCTAGTCTGATAGAAATCTCCTCTAGTCTGATAGAAACCTCCTCTAGTCTGATAGAAACCTCCATGTCCCTCTAGTCTGATAGAAACCTCCTCTAGTCTGATAGAAACCTCCTCTAGTCTGATAGAAATCTCCTCTAGTCTGATAGAAACCTCCAAGTACCTCTAGTCTGATAGAAACCTCCTCTAGTCTGATAGAAACCTCCATGTACCTCTAGTCTGATAGAAACCTCATCTAGTCTGATAGAACCTCCATGTCCCTCTAGTCTGATAGAAACCTCCTCTAGTCTGATAGAAATCTCCTCTAGTCTGATAGAAACCTCCTCTAGTCTGATAGAAACCTCCATGTCCCTCTAGTCTGATAGAATACTCCTCTAGTCTGATAGAAATCTCCTCTAGTCTGATAGAATCCTCCTCTAGTCTGATAGAAAACTCCTCTAGTCTGATAGAAACCTCCTCAAGTCTGATAGAAACCTCCTCAAGTCTGATAGAAACCTCCTCAAGTCTGATAGAACCTCTAGTCTGATAGAAACCTCCTCTAGTCTGATAGAAATCTCCTCTAGTCTGATAGAAACCTCCTCTAGTCTGAAAGAAACCTCCTCTAGTCTGATAGAAACCTCCTCTAGTCTGATAGAAACCTCCATGTCCCGCTAGTCTGATAGAAACCTCCTCTAGTCTGATAGAAACCTCCTCTAGTCTGATAGAAACCTCCTCTAGTCTGATAGAAACCTCCTCTAGTCTGATAGAAACCTCCTCTAGTCTGATAGAAACCTCCATGTCCCGCTAGTCTGATAAAAACCTCCTCTAGTCTGATAGAAACCTCCTCTAGTCTGATAGAAACCTCCTCTAGTCTGATAGAAACCTCCATGTCCCTCTAGTCTGATAGAAACCTCCATGTCCCTCTAGTCTGATAGAAACCTCCATGTCCCTCTAGTCTGATAGAAACCTCCTCTAGTCTGATAGAAACCTCCTCTAGTCTGATAGAAATCTCCTCTAGTCTGATAGAAACCTCCAAGTACCTCTAGTCTGATAGAAACCTCCTCTAGTCTGATAGAAACCTCCATGTACCTCTAGTCTGATAGAAACCTCATCTAGTCTGATAGAACCTCCATGTCCCTCTAGTCTGATAGAAACCTCCTCTAGTCTGATAGAAATCTCCTCTAGTCTGATAGAAACCTCCTCTAGTCTGATAGAAACCTCCATGTCCCTCTAGTCTGATAGAATACTCCTCTAGTCTGATAGAAATCTCCTCTAGTCTGATAGAAACCTCCATGTACCTCTAGTCTGATAGAAACCTCCTCTAGTCTGATAGAACCTCCATGTCCCTCTAGTCTGATAGAAACCTCCTCTAGTCTGATAGAATCCTCCTCTAGTCTGATAGAAACCTCCTCTAGTCTGATAGAAAACTCCTCTAGTCTGATAGAAACCTCCTCAAGTCTGATAGAAACCTCCTCAAGTCGATAGAACCTCTAGTCTGATAGAAACCTCCTCTAGTCTGATAGAAATCTCCTCTAGTCTGATAGAAACCTCCTCTAGTCTGAAAGAAACCTCCTCTAGTCTGATAGAAACCTCCTCTAGTCTGATAGAAACCTCCATGTCCCGCTAGTCTGATAGAAACCTCCTCTAGTCTGATAGAAACCTCCTCTAGTCTGATAGAAACCTCCTCTAGTCTGATAGAAACCTCCTCTAGTCTGATAGAAACCTCCATGTCCCGCTAGTCTGATAAAAACCTCCTCTAGTCTGATAGAAACCTCCTCTAGTCTGATAGAAACCTCCTCTAGTCTGATAGAAACCTCCATGTCCCTCTAGTCTGATAGAAACCTCCTCTAGTCTGATAGAAACCTCCTCTAGTCTGATAGAAACCTCCTCTAGTCTGATAGAAACCTCCATGTACCTCAAGTCTGACAGAAACCTCCTCTAGTATGATAAAAATCTCCTCTAGTCTGATAGAACCTCCTCTAGCCTGATAGAAACCTCCATGTCCCTCTAGTCTGATCGAAACCTCCATGTCCCTCTAGTTTGATAGAAACCTCCTCTAGTCTGATAGAAACCTCCATGTCCCGCTAGTCTGATAGAAACCTCCTCTAGTCTGATAGAAACCTCCATGTCCCTCTAGTCTGATAGAAACCTCCATGTACCTCTAGTCTGATAGAAACCTCCTCTAGTCTGATAGAACCTCCATGTCCCTCTAGTCTGATAGAAACCTCCTCTAGTCTGATAGAATCCTCCTCTAGTCTGATAGAAACCTCCTCTAGTCTGATAGAAACCTCCTCTAGTCTGATAGAAATCTCCTCTAGTCTGATAGAAACCTCCTCTATTCTGATAGAAACCTCCTCAAGTCTGATAGAACCTCTAGTCTGATAGAAATCTCCTCTAGTCTGATAGAAACCTCCTCTAGTCTGATAGAAACCTCCTCAAGTCTGATAGAATCTCCTCTAGTCTGATAGAAACCTCCATGTACCTCTAGTCTGATAGAAACCTCCTCTAGTCTGATAGAAACCGCCATGTACCTCTAGTCTGATAGAAACCTCCATGTCCCTCTAGTCTGATAGAACCTCCTCTAGTCTGATAGAAACCTCCATGTCCCTCCAGTCTGATAGAAACCTCCTCTAGTCTGATAGAAACCTCCTCTAGTCTGATAGAAACCTCCTCTAGTCTGATAGAAACCTCCATGTCCCTCTAGTCTGATAGAAACCTCCATGTCCCTCCAGTCTGATAGAAACCTCCTCTAGTCTGATAGAAACCTCCTCTAGTCTGATAGAAACCTCCTCTATTCTGATAGAAACCTCCTCAAGTCTGATAGAACCTCTAGTCTGATAGAAATCTCCTCTAGTCTGATAGAAACCTCCTCTAGTCTGATAGAAACCTCCTCAAGTCTGATAGAATCTCCTCTAGTCTGATAGAAACCTCCATGTACCTCTAGTCTGATAGAAACCTCCTCTAGTCTGATAGAAACCGCCATGTACCTCTAGTCTGATAGAAACCTCCATGTCCCTCTAGTCTGATAGAAACCTCCTCTAGTCTGATAGAAACCTCCATGTCCCTCCAGTCTGATAGAAACCTCCTCTAGTCTGATAGAAACCTCCTCTAGTCTGATAGAAACCTCCTCTAGTCTGATAGAAACCTCCATGTCCCTCTAGTCTGATAGAAACCTCCATGTCCCTCCAGTCTGATAGAAACCTCCTCTAGTCTGATAGAAATCTCCTCTAGTCTGATAGAAACCTCCTCTAGTCTGATAGAAACCTCCATGTCCCTCTAGTCTGATAGAAACCTCCATGTCCCTCCAGTCTGATAGAAACCTCCTCTAGTCTGATAGAAACCTCCTCTAGTCTGATAGAAACCTCCTCTAGTCTGATAGAAAACTCCATGTCCCTCTAGTCTGATAGAAACCTCCTCTAGTCTGATAGAAACCTCCATGTCCCTCTAGTCTGATAAAAACCTCCTCTAGTGTGATAGAAACCTCCTCTAGTCTGATAGAAACCTCCATGTACCTCAAGTCTGACAGAAACCTCCTCTAGTCTGATAGAAATCTCCTCTAGTCTGATAGAACCTCCTCTAGTCTGATAGAAACCTCCATGTCCCTCTAGTCTGATAGAAACCTCCATGTCCTCTAGTCTGATAGAAACCTCCTCTAGTCTGATAGAAACCTCCTCTAGTCTGATAGAAACCTCCATGTCCCTCAAGTCTGATAGAAACCTCCATGTCCCTCTAGTCTGATAGAAACCTCCATGTACCTCTAGTCTGATAGAGACCTCCTCTAGTCTGATAGAAACCTCCTCTAGTCTGATAGAAACCTCCTCTAGTCTGATAGAAACCTCCTCTAGTCTGATAGAAACTCCTCTAGTCTGATAGAAACCTCCATGTCCCTCTAGTCTGATAGAAACCTCCTCTAGTCTGATAGAAATCTCCTCTAGTCTGATAGAAACCTCCTCTAGTCTGATAGAAACCTCCTCTAGTCTGATAGAAACCGCCATGTACCTCTAGTCTGATAGAAACCTCCATGTCCCTCTAGTCTGATAGAAACTCCTCTAGTCTGATAGAAACCTCCATGTCCCTCCAGTCTGATAGAAACCTCCTCTAGTCTGATAGAAACCTCCTCTAGTCTGATAGAAAACCTCCTCTAGTCTGATAGAAACCTCCATGTCCCTCTAGTCTGAAAGAAACCTCCTCCTCTAGTCTGATAGAAACCTCCATGTACCTCAAGTCTGACAGAAACCTCCTCTAGTCTGAAATAGAAACCTCTAGTCTGATAGAAACCTCCATGTCTAGTCTGATAGAAACCTCCATGTCCCTCTAGTCTGATAGAAACCTCCTCTAGTCTGATATAAATCTCCTCTAGTCTGATAGAAACCTCCATGTACCTCTAGTCTGATAGAAACCTCCTCTAGTCTGATAGAAACCTCCATGTCCCTCTAGTCTGATAGAAACCTCCTCTAGTCTGATAGAAACCTCCATGTACCTCTAGTCTGATAGAAACCCTGGTTAACCTGGTAACTCCCTTGTGCTATGGCAGGACTACAACCCTGGTTAACCTGGCCTGTATACAACTCCCCTGCGCTCTGGCAGGACTACAACCCTGGTTAACCTGGCCTGTATACAACTCCCCTGCTCTGGCAGCACTACAACCCTGGTTATCCTGGCCTGTATACAACTCCCGAGTGGCGCACGACATCTCAGTCACTACAACCCTGGTTAACCTAGCCTGAAAACAACTCCCGAGTGGCGCAATACATCTAAGTCACTACAGACCCTGGTTCGTTTCCAGGCTGTATCACAACCGGACGTGATTACGAGTCCCATAGGGCGGCGTATTATTGGCCCAGCGACGTCCGGGTTTGGCCGGGTTATGCTGTCATTGTCAATAAGAATTTGTTCGTAACTGACTTTCCTAGTTAAATAAAGAACTGTCAACACACAACGTTTTATAGGACACACAAGACCTGTGGAAGGAGAACAGGCCATCACATTCCCTCACTTAGACCATCCTCCACTCCCTCACTTAGACCATCCTCCACTCCCTCACCTAGACCATCCTCAACTCCCTCACCTAGACCATCCTCCACTCCCTCACCTAGACCATCCTCCACTCCCTCACCTAGACCATCCTCCACTCCCTCACCTAGACCATCCTCCACTCCCTCACCAAGACCATCCTCCACACCCTCACCTAGACCATCCTCCACTC
The DNA here is from genome assembly GCF_021184085.1 of Oncorhynchus gorbuscha. Classification (NCBI taxonomy): domain Eukaryota; kingdom Metazoa; phylum Chordata; class Actinopteri; order Salmoniformes; family Salmonidae; genus Oncorhynchus; species Oncorhynchus gorbuscha. Next base: position 9,071 of record NW_025747335.1, read on the forward strand.
CCTCACCTAGACCATCCTCCACTCCCTCACCAAGACCATCCTCCACTCACTCACCTAGACCATCCTCCACTCCCTCACCCAGACCATCCTCCACTCACTCACCTAGACCATCCTCCACTCCCTCACTTAGACCATCCTCCACTCCCTCACCTAGACCATCCTCCACTCCCTCACTTAGACCATCCTCCACTCCCTCACCTAGAAAATCCTCCACTTCCTCACCTAGACCATCCTCCACTCCCTCACCTAGACTATCCTCCACTCCCTCACCTAGACCATCATCCACTCCCTCACCAAGACCATCCTCCACTCCCTCACCTAGACCATCCTCCACTCCCTCACCAAGACCATCCTCCACTCCCTCACCTAGACCATCCTCCACTCCCTCACCTAGACCATCCTCCACACCCTCACCTAGACCATCCTCCACTCCCTCACCTAGACCATCCTCCACTCCCTCACCTAGACCATCCTCCACTTCCTCACCTAGACCATCCTCCACTCCCTCACCTAGACCATCCTCCACTCCCTCACCTAGACCATCCTCCACACCCTCACCTAGACCATCCTCCACTCCCTCACCTAGACCATCATCCACTCCCTCACCAAGACCATCCTCCACTCCCTCACCTAGACCATCCTCCACTCCCTCACCAAGACCATCCTCCACTCCCTCACCTAGACCATCCTCCACTCCCTCACCTAGACCATCCTCCACACCCTCACCTAGACCATCCTCCACTCCCTCACCTAGACCATCCTCCACTCCCTCACCTAGACCATCCTCCACTTCCTCACCTAGACCATCCTCCACTCCCTCACCTAGACCATCCTCCACTCCCTCACCTAGACCATCCTCCACACCCTCACCTAGACCATCCTCCACTCCCTCACCTAGACCATCCTCCACTCCCTCACCTAGACCATCATCCACTCCCTCACCAAGACCATCCTCCACTCCCTCACCTAGACCATCCTCCACTCCCTCACCAAGACCATCCTCCACTCCCTCACCTAGACCATCCTCCACTCCCTCACCTAGACCATCCTCCACACCCTCACCTAGACCATCCTCCACTCCCTCACCTAGACCATCCTCCACTCCCTCACCTAGACCATCCTCCACTCCCTCACCTAGACCATCCTCCACTTCCTCACCTAGACCATCCTCCACTTCCTCACCTAGACCATCCTCCACTTCCTCACCTAGACCATCCTCCACTCCCTCACCTAGACCATCCTCCACTCCCTCACCTAGACCATCCTCCACTCCCTCACCAAGACCATCCTCCACTCACTCACCTAGACCATCCTCCACTCCCTCACCCAGACCATCCTCCACTCACTCACCTAGACCATCCTCCACTCCCTCACCTAGACCATCCTCCACTCCCTCACCTAGACCATCCTCCACTCCCTCACTTAGACCATCCTCCACTCCCTCACCTAGAAAATCCTCCACTTCCTCACCTAGACCATCCTCCACTCCCTCACCTAGACCATCCTCCACTCCCTCACCTAGACCATCATCCACTCCCTCCCAAGACCATCCTCCACTCCCTCACCTAGACCATCCTCCACTCCCTCACCAAGACCATCCTCCACTCCCTCACCTAGACCATCCTCCATCCTCCTAGACATCCTCCACACCCTCACCTAGACCATCCTCCACTCCCTCACCTAGACCTTCCTCCAGTCACTTAGAGTTCGTTCTTTAGATTCCCTGGGTAAGGGTTAGATCCCTGGATTCCCTGGGTTAGGATTAGTTCCCTGGATTCCCTGGGTGGGGGTTAGATCCCTGGATTCCCTGGGTGGGGGTTAGTTCCCTGGATTCCCTGGGTTAGGATTAGTTCCCTGGATTACCTGGGTTAGGATTAGTTCCTTGGATTCCCTGGGTGGGGGTTAGTTCCCTGGATTCCCTGGGTGGGGGTTAGTTCCCTGGATTACCTGGGTTAGGATTAGTTCCCTGGATTACCTGGGTTAGGATTAGTTCCCTGGATTCCCTGGGTTAGGGTTAGATCCCTGGATTACCTGGGTTAGGATTAGTTCCCTGGATTACCTGGGTTAGGATTAGTTCCCTGGATTACCTGGGTTAGGATTAGTTCCCTGGATTACCTGGGTTAGGATTAGTTCCCTGGATTACCTGGGTTAGGATTAGTTCCCTAGATTACCTGGGTTAGGATTAGAACCCTGGATTTCCTGGGTCCACATTCAGGTACAATATCAAAGAGAGTCAGACCATCCACGCTCAATGACCCCCACCCCACCCACACACACACACACACACACACACACACACACACACACACACACACACACACACACACACACACACACACACACACACACACACACACACACACACACACACACACACACACACACACTGCCTCACCAAGACCATCCTGCAGGAGTTATGTTGCTGTGGCTCATTGCGAAACGATGCCCCTCTGGGCGGAGCCTGGGTGTGGCTGTGGGCATGCCCTTGTCCAGGCGGAGGCAGCGCTCGGTGAGGAGGGGGAGCAGGTGGTCTGGGCTGTCCTGGTCCATGGGGAGGCAGGGCTCGGTGAGGAGGGGGAGTAGGTGGTCTGGGCTGTCCTGGTCCAGGTGCGGACGTAGGGGACAGGGGGACGGGGTGACTGAGGTGAACAGGAGAGCACTGGGGTAGTCTTCGCTGGCTGTGGGAGGGGTAGGGCTGTCCAGGGGGGTGTTGGTTTTGGGGAGGAGGCTGTGGAGAGACGGGATGCAGAATCACAGACACATCAATCAGAAACGGGGTCATATTCATTAGTACCCACTGCATTAAAATGTGTTTCAATGGAAATTGAAAATGAGCGTTTCTTATTGGACATGTTCAGGTATTCCCTCCCTGTTTCAGTGTCTTTTCTTCCGTTTGGTGCCTAATGAACACAACCCAGAACAGAAACAGACCTGAGCAGAACCTCCTGGAAGTCTGTTTCATATCATCAGCTGTCATGTCAAATCTCCATCCTTCTACCTCCCCTCTCCTTCACCTCCTCTAATCTCCTCCCCCTCTCCTTCAACAGACACTACAGAACGGGACACTAAAACCAGACGCTACAGGACCAGACACTAAAGGACCAGACACTACAGGACCAGACACTACAGAACGGGTCACTACAGGACCAGACACTACAGAACGGGACACTAAAACCAGACGTTACAGGACCAGACACTACAGAACGGGTCACTACAGAACCAGACACTAAAACCAGACACTACAGGACCAGTCACTACAGAACCAGACACTACAGAACGGGTCACTACAGAACCAGACACTAAAACCAGACACTACAGGACCAGACACTACAGAACGGGTCACTACAGAACCAGACACTAAAACCAGACACTACAGGACCAGACACTACAGAACGGGTCACTACAGGACCAGACACTACAGGACCAGACACTACAGAACCAGACACTACAGGACCAGACACTAAAACCAGACACTACAGGACCAGACACTACAGGACCAGACACTACAGAACGGGTCACTACAGAACCAGACACTAAAACCAGACACTACAGGACCAGACACTACAGAACCAGAACGGGTCACTACAGGACCAGACACTACAGGACCAGACACTACAGAACCAGACACTACAGAACCAGACACTACAGGACCAGACACTACAGGACCAGACACTACAGAACCAGACACTACAGGACCAGACACTACAGGACCAGACACTACAGAACCAGACACTACAGAACCAGACACTACAGAACCAGACACTAAAACCAGACACTACAGAACCAGACACTACAGAACCAGACACTACAGGACCAGACACTACAGGACCAGACACTACAGAACCAGACACTAAAACCAGACACTACAGGACCAGACACTACAGGACCAGACACTACAGGACCAGACACTAAAGGACCAGACACTACAGGACCAGACACTACAGGACCAGACACTACAGAACCAGACACTACAGGACCAGACACTACAGAACCAGACACTAAAACCAGACACTACAGGACCAGACACTACAGGACCAGACACTACAGAACCAGACACTACAGAACCAGACACTACAGAACCAGACACTAAAACCAGACACTACAGAACCAGACACTACAGAACGGGTCACTACAGGACCAGACACTACAGGACCAGACACTAAAACCAGACACTACAGGACCAGACACTACAGAACCAGACACTAAAACCAGACACTACAGGACCAGACACTACAGGACCAGACACTACAGGACCAGACACTACAGAACCAGACACTACAGAACCAGACACTACAGAACCAGACACTACAGGACCAGACACTACAGAACCAGACACTACAGGACCAGACACTACAGGACCAGACACTACAGGACCAGACACTACAGAACCAGACACTACAGGAACAGACACTACAGGACCAGACACTACAGAACGGGTCACTACAGAACCAGACACTACAGGACCAGACACTACAGGACCAGACACTACAGAACGGGTCACTACAGAACCAGACACTACAGAACGGGTCACTACAGGACCAGACACTACAGAACCAGACACTACAGGACCAGACACTACAGGACCAGACACTACAGGACCAGACACTACAGGACCAGACACTAAAACCAGACACTACAGGACCAGACACTACAGAACCAGACAATACAGGACCAGACACTACAGAACCAGACACTAAAACCAGACACTACAGAACCAGACAATACAGGACCAGACACTACAGAACCAGACACTAAAACCAGACACTACAGGACCAGACACTACAGGACCAGACACTACAGGACCAGACACTACAGAACCAGACACTACAGAACCAGACACTACAGAACCAGACACTACAGGACCAGACACTACAGGACCAGACACTACAGGACCAGACACTAAAACCAGACACTACAGGACCAGACACTACAGGACCAGACACTACAGGACCAGACACTACAAACCAGACACTACAGAACCAGACACTACAGAACCAGACACTACAGGACCAGACACTACAAACCAGACACTACAGAACCAGACACTACAGAACCAGACACTAAAACCAGACACTACAGGACCAGACACTACAGGACCAGACACTACAGAACCAGACACTACAGGACCAGACACTACAGAACCAGACACTAAAACCAGACACTACAGGACCAGACACTAAAACCAGACACTACAGGACCAGACACTACAGGACCAGACACTACAGAACCAGACACTACAGACCAGACACTACAGAACCAGACACTACAGGACCAGACACTACAGAACCAGACACTACAGGACCAGACACTACAGAACCAGACACTACAGGACCAGACACTACAGGACCAGACACTACAGGACCAGACACTACAGAACCAGACACTACAGGACCAGACACTACAGAACCAGACACTACAGAACCAGACACTACAGGACCAGACACTAAAACCAGACACTACAGGACCAGACACTACAGAACCAGACACTACAGGACCAGACACTACAGGACCAGACACTACAGGACCAGACACTACAGGACCAGACACTACAGGACCAGACACTACAGGACCAGACACTACAGGACCAGACACTAAAACCAGACACTACAGGACCAGACACTACAGGACCAGACACTACAGAACCAGACACTACAGGACCAGACACTACAGGACCAGACACTACAGGACCAGACACTACAGAACCAGACACTACAGGACCAGACACTACAGGACCAGACACTACAGGACCAGACACTACAGGACCAGACACTACAGAACCAGACACTACAGGACCAGACACTACAGGACCAGACACTACAGGACCAGACACTACAGAACCAGACACTACAGGACCAGACACTACAGGACCAGACACTACAGAACGGGTCACTACAGAACCAGACACTACAGGACCAGACACTACAGGACCAGACACTACAGAACGGGTCACTACAGAACCAGACACTACAGAACGGGTCACTACAGGACCAGACACTACAGAACCAGACACTACAGGACCAGACACTACAGAACCAGACAATACAGGACCAGACACTACAGAACCAGACACTAAAACCAGACACTACAGAACCAGACAATACAGGACCAGACACTACAGAACCAGACACTAAAACCAGACACTACAGGACCAGACACTACAGGACCAGACACTACAGGACCAGACACTACAGAACCAGACACTACAGAACCAGACACTACAGAACCAGACACTACAGGACCAGACACTACAGGACCAGACACTACAGGACCAGACACTAAAACCAGACACTACAGGACCAGACACTACAGGACCAGACACTACAGGACCAGACACTAAAACCAGACACTACAGAACCAGACACTACAGAACCAGACACTACAGGACCAGACACTAAAACCAGACACTACAGAACCAGACACTACAGAACCAGACACTAAAACCAGACACTACAGGACCAGACACTACAGGACCAGACACTACAGAACCAGACAATACAGGACCAGACACTACAGAACCAGACACTAAAACCAGACACTACAGGACCAGACACTAAAACCAGACACTACAGGACCAGACACTACAGGACCAGACACTACAGAACCAGACACTACAGGACCAGACACTACAGAACCAGACACTACAGGACCAGACACTACAGAACCAGACACTACAGGACCAGACACTACAGAACCAGACACTACAGAACCAGACACTACAGGACCAGACACTACAGGACCAGACACTACAGAACCAGACACTACAGGACCAGACACTACAGAACCAGACACTACAGAACCAGACACTACAGGACCAGACACTAAAACCAGACACTACAGGACCAGACACTACAGAACCAGACACTACAGGACCAGACACTACAGGACCAGACACTACAGGACCAGACACTACAGAACCAGACACTACAGGACCAGACACTACAGGACCAGACACTACAGGACCAGACACTACAGGACCAGACACTACAGGACCAGACACTACAGGACCAGACACTACAGAACCAGACACTACAGGACCAGACACTACAGGACCAGACACTACAGGACCAGACACTACAGGACCAGACACTACAGAACCAGACACTACAGGACCAGACACTACAGGACCAGACACTACAGGACCAGACACTACAGAACCAGACACTACAGAACCAGACACTACAGAACGGGTCACTACAGGACCAGACACTACAGAACCAGACACTACAGAACCAGACACTACAGAACCAGACACGACAGGACCAGACACTAAAACCAGACACTAAAACCAGACACTACAGGACCAGACACTACAGAACCAGACACTACAGAACCAGACACTACAGGACCAGACACTACAGGACCAGACACTACAGGACCAGACACTACAGGACCAGACGCTACAGGACCAGACACTACAGGACCAGACACTACAGAACCAGACACTAAAACCAGACACTAAAACCAGACACTACAGGACCAGACACTACAGGACCAGACACTACAGGACCAGACACTACAGGACCAGACACTAAAGGACCAGACACTACAGGACCAGACACTACAGAACCAGACACTACAGAACCAGACACTACAGGACCAGACACTACAGGACCAGACACTACAGGACCAGACACTACAGAACCAGACACTACAGAACCAGACACTACAGGACCAGACACTACAGGACCAGACACTACAGGACCAGACACTACAAGTCCAGACACTACAGGACCAGACACTAAAACCAGTCACTACAGGACCAGACACTACAGAACCAGACACTACAGGACCAGACACTACAGGACCAGACACTACAGGACCAGACACTACAGAACCAGACACTACAGAACGGGTCACTAAAACCAGACACTACAGAACGGGACACTACAGAACCAGACACTACAGAACCAGACACTACAGAACCAGACACTACAGGACCAGACACTACAGGACCAGACACTACAGAACCAGACACTAAAACCAGACACTACAGGACCTGACACTACAGGACCAGACACTACAGAACCAGACACTACAGGACCAGACACTACAGAACCAGACACTAAAACCAGACACTACAGAACCAGACACTACAGGACCAGACACTACAGAACCAGACACTACAGAACCAGACACTACAGGACCAGACACTACAGGACCAGACACTACAGAACCAGACACTAAAACCAGACACTACAGGACCAGACACTACAGAACCAGACTCTACAGGACCAGACACTACAGGACCAGACACTACAGGACCAGACACTACAGAACCAGACACTAAAACCAGACACTACAGGACCAGACACTACAGGACCAGACACTACAGAACCAGACACTACAGGACCAGACACTACAGGACCAGACACTACAGGACCAGACACTACAGGACCAGACACTACAGAACCAGACTCTACAGGACCAGACACTACAGGACCAGACACTACAGGACCAGACACTACAGGACCAGACACTACAGAACCAGACACTACAGAACCAGACACTACAGGACCAGACACTACAGAACCAGACACTACAGAACCAGACACTACAGAACCAGACACTACAGAACGGGACACTACAGAAGCAGACACTACAGAACCAGACACTACAGGACCAGACACTACAGGACCAGACACTACAGGACCAGACACTACAGAACCAGACACTACAGGACCAGACACTACAGGACCAGACACTACAGGACCAGACACTACAGAACCAGACACTACAGAACCAGACACTACAGGACCAGACACTACAGGACCAGACACTACAGGACCAGACACTACAGGACCAGACACTACAACCAGACAATACAGGACCAGACACTAAAGGACCAGACACTACACGACCAGACACTACAGGACCAGACACTACAGGACCAGACACTACAGGACCAGACACTACAGGACCAGACACTACAGGACCAGACACTACAGGACCAGACACTACAACCAGACAATACAGGACCAGACACTAAAGGACCAGACACTACAGGACCAGACACTACAGGACCAGACACTACAGGACCAGACACTACAGGACCAGACACTACAGAACCAGACACTACAGAACCAGATACTACAGAACCAGACACTACAGAACCAGATACTACAGAACCAGACACTACAGGACCAGACACTACAGGACCAGTTGTTGTTATAGTATCAGCCTGAATATAACACTCTGTTGTTGTTAATGCATCAGCCTGTGGCTTTGAAAACCCATCAACAATTTACTAGATATCAATATTCCCGGTGTGTGTCACGGAAAAATAAATCAATATATTCTTCTAACAAGTATCTTTCACTGCGCGACCAGAGCGGGGTTTCTCTCAGCAGAGGTCCATTATGCCATTATGTACACCACCTCCGCTGGGCGCCCAACATTTAATTTGATTTGAATTAGCTGCCGTTTGTGTGAAAATAACATATCACACAGGGAGATAGAGGGAGGGAGAGAATAGGCTGGAGAGAAGGATGGAGAAAGAGAGAGAGCGAGAGGGAGAGATGGGGGGAGAGAAGGATGAGAGAGAGAGAGAGAGATGGGGGAGAGAATGATGGAGAGAGAGAGAGATGGGGGAGAGAAGCATGGAGAAAGAGAGAGAGCGAGAGATGATGGGGGAGAGAAGGATGAGAGAGAGAGAGATGGGGGGAGAGAATGATGGAGCGAGAGAGGGAGTGCGAGAGAGAGAGAGAGATGGGGAGGAGAAAAGGATGGAGAGAGAGAGAGAGAGAGAGAGAGATGGGGTGGAGAGAAGGATGGAGAGAGAGAGAGAGAGATGGGGAGGAGAGAAGGATGGAGAGAGAGAGAGAGAGAGAGAGAGAGAGAGAGAGAGAGAGAGGAGCGCGCTCGAGAGAGAGAGATGGGGAGGAGAGAAGGATGGAGAGAGAGAGAGAGCGCGAGAGAGAGAGAGAGAGAGAGAGATGGGGAGGAGAGAAGGATGGAGAGAGAGAGAGAGAGATGGGTGGGATTAGCTGTTGTTGTGTGCGAGGAAACCAGTGGGGGGGGGGGATTGAAAGAGGAGTGTCGTGTGTTTGGCTATGCCGGATTAAATGATATGACATGCTATTCTATAAAATCCTTTCTCCGTAATTAATATTACCTGATTGAGCTAATCATGTAAATGTAATTAACTAGAGAGTCGAGGGCCCACAAAACAATATTTATAGAGCTGTTATCTTCCGAATAAACTCTTAAAGACCTAGTAATATTTTACATCAATAGCAGTCAATATTCATCGTCACCTTAATTCAGTCTCATCTGAAAGTTGTAAATTCTTGGTTATCTTCACGAACCCTGGCTAACAAGTTGAAGTTTTAATTATGTATTTACTAAATACCTAACTAATCAAAACAGAATTACATATTTCAAAGAATGAATCATACCTTGATTACAAATGACGTCATGAAGGAAAATGTCCCTAGCGGGCGGGAACAGATATGACAGCTGGTTATCCAAAAGAAAAGGGGCTAGGTTTGAGTGAAAGAGCGGGAAGACTGAGGAACAAAGGGCGACACTGTGCTATCGTAAATACAGTATCTTATGCATTCTAAATTACCGCCCATTTGGAAAAGGAAAATGCAATAAATATTTACTCTGAGCTGCGCTTCAGTAGGTTTGTGGTAGATGGAAGGCCGTGTTGCCAAACCGAGTCCTTTGTCCTTTGAAGAATGTCTCTGGTGGTCAATTGTCTACGTTGTAGTAACGTCGTTGTGTGATAGACGGGATACTCTGTCTGTTCTTTCCTTTACTCTGTCTGTTCTTTCCTGCGTTTGCAGCTGCTGTTGCTAACGGCTAGGAGGTATCACTTCTGTAGTGAATAAGAGTTCAAAGTTCATACCATTCGCAACCAAAGCTCACGCTGAGGTTGGCTTAGTTCTGTAGTTGACATGTTAGTCATTTTAACAGAGGCTGCAGACCTCACGTACTTGGAACAGGAGGTTATATTGTCGTCAAAGTATAGGTATAGGAATGGTATAGGATGTATGGTATAGGATGTATGGTATAGGATGTATGGTATAGGAAAGGAGAGGAGGGCGTGTTTGAAAAGTTCACTGATTGAGCAGAGCCCTAACCTTATGAAAACCCAAATCTCTCATTTGGAAGCTAAAATTACATCTCTTCGCCAAAAATTGTATATTCAAACTTTTAAATTGAACAACAATTTAATGTGAATCCGATAACTACAATGTGCAGACTTTCCACCGTAAAAATGTCTCAGATGACAACCAAACTGACATCATATTCATTAAGTACCACCGCATATGTTCAACTGGTCGGGTTACCAGAATATAGTTAATTTCCCACCACCTTCTGATGTTTCCAGAATCTCTATGTTAACCAAGGGATTTTCTAATGTCACATCAGTAGGGTAGAGAGAGGAAAAAGGGAGGGAGAGGTATTTATGACTGTCATAAACCTACCCCACAGGCCAATGTCATGACAGTATGGTACTGTATGGTACTGTAGGTATTCATGACTGTCATAAACCTACCCCCAGGCCAACGTCATGACAGTATGGTACTGTATGGTACTGTAGGTATTCATGACTGTCATAAACCTACCCCCAGGCCAACGTCATGACAGTATGGTACTGTATGGTACTGTAGGTATTTATGACTGTCATAAACCTACCCCCAGGCCAACGTCATGACAGTATGGTACTGTATGGTACTGTAGGTATTTATGACTGTCATAAACCTACCCCCAGGCCATACAGTATGGTACTGTTTGATACTGTATGGTACTGTAGGTATTTATGACTGTCATAAACCTACCCCCAGGCCAACGTCATGACAGTATGGTACTGTATGGTACTGTAGGTATTTATGACTGTCATAAACCTACCCCCAGGCCAACGTCATGACAGTATGGTACTGTATGGTACTGTAGGTATTTATGACTGTCATAAACCTACCCCCAGGCCAACGTCATGACAGTATGGTACTGTATGGTACTGTAGGTATTTATGACTGTCATAAACCTACCCCCAGGCCAACGTCATGACAGGATGGAAGAGAATTGAACTTGAAGATGACTGTGTTTCTGTCTCCAGGCCAACGCATGGTGTCTGTGTCTTGGTATTTATGAGGCTACGTGGGGAATCCCTATGGCTTGGACTGGATGATCTGTTAACCCACCGACCTGTGACACAACAACAGATTTACACTTTTTAAAATGGGCCTTTTATAAATATGAAATACACAAAATCAGCCCCCAGGTGTGAATTAGTTTAATTAACTTCAACTCAATGGGTTGACCGTGGTACTTTAGAAGACGACTGGCTAGCCCCTTCCATACAGTCATGACAGTATGGCTATGCCCCTTCCATACAGTCTACAGCGGCTAGCCCCTTCCATACAGTCTACAGCGGCTAGCCCCTTCCATACAGTCTACAGCGGCTAGCCCTTCCATACAGTCTACAGTGGCTAGCCCAATCCATACAGTCTACAGCCCAATCCATACAGTCTACAGCCCAATTTACAGTCTACAGCCATAAATCCATACAGTCTACAGCCCAATCCATACAGTCTACAGCCCAATCCATGGTCTACAGCCCAATCCATACAGTCCACAGCCCAATCCATACAGTCTACAGCCCAATCCATACAGTCCACAGCCCAATCCATACAGTCTACAGCCCAATCCATACAGTCTACAGCCCAATCCATACAGTCCACAGCCCAATCCATACAGTCTACAGCCCAATCCATACAGTCTACAGCCCAATCCATACAGTCTACAGCCCAATCCATACAGTCTACAGCCCAATCCATACAGTCTACAGCCCAATCCATACAGTCCACAGCCCAATCCATACAGTCTACAGCCCAATCCATACAGTCTACAGCCCAATCCATACAGTCTACAGCCCAATCCATACAGTCCACAGCCCAATCCATACAGTCTACAGCCCAATCCATACAGTCTACAGCCCAATCCATACAGTCTACAGCCCAATCCATACAGTCTACAGCCCAATCCATACAGTCTACAGCCCAATCCATACAGTCTACAGCCCAATCCATACAGTCTACAGCCCAATCCATACAGTCCACAGCCCAATCCATACAGTCTACAGCCCAATCCATACAGTCTACAGCCCAATCCATACAGTCTACAGCCCAATCCATACAGTCTACAGCCCAATCCATACAGTCCACAGCCCAATCCATACAGTCCACAGCCCAATCCATACAGTCTACAGCCCAATCCATACAGTCTACAGCCCAATCCATACAGTCTACAGCCCAATCCATACAGTCCACAGCCCAATCCATACAGTCTACAGCCCAATCCATACAGTCTACAGCCCAATCCATACAGTCCACAGCCCAATCCATACAGTCTACAGCCCAATCCATACAGTCTACAGCCCAATCCATACAGTCTACAGCCCAATCCATACAGTCTACAGCCCAATCCATACAGTCCACAGCCCAATCCATACAGTCTACAGCCCAATCCATACAGTCTACAGCCCAATCCATAGTCTACAGCCCAATCCATACAGTCTACAGCCCAATCCATAGTCTACAGCCCAATCCATACAGTCTACAGCCCAATCCATACAGTCCACAGCCCAATCCATACAGTCTACAGCCCAATCCATACAGTCTACAGCCCAATCCATACAGTCTACAGCCCAATCCATAGTCTACAGCCCAATCCATACAGTCTACAGCCCAATCCATAGTCTACAGCCCAATCCATACAGTCCACAGCCCAATCCATACAGTCTACAGCCCAATCCATACAGTCCACAGCCCAATCCATACAGTCTACAGCCCAATCCATACAGTCCACAGCCCAATCCATAGTCTACAGCCCAATCCATACAGTCCACAGCCCAATCCATACAGTCTACAGCCCAATCCATACAGTCCACAGCCCAATCCATACAGTCTACAGCCCAATCCATACAGTCCACAGCCCAATCCATAGTCTACAGCCCAATCCATACAGTCTACAGCCCAATCCATACAGTCTACAGCCCAATCCATACAGTCTACAGCCCAATCCATACAGTCTACAGCCCAATCCATACAGTCTACAGCCCAATCCATACAGTCTACAGCCCAATCCATACAGTCTACAGCCCAATCCATACAGTCTACAGCCCAATCCATACAGTCTACAGCCCAATCCATACAGTCCACAGCCCAATCCATACAGTCTACAGCCCAATCCATACAGTCTACAGCCCAATCCATACAGTCTACAGCCCAATCCATACAGTCTACAGCCCAATCCATACAGTCTACAGCCCAATCCATACAGTCTACAGCGGCTTGCAAAAGTTAACTTGTTCAGTTAATGTCTCAGTTGTTGAATCTTGTTATGTTCATACAAATATTTACACCTGTTAAGTTTTGCTGAAAATAAACGCAGTTGACAGTGAGAGGATGTCTCTTTTTTTTGCTAAGTTTATATACCAACAGGTAGGGCATTAGAAGCTAAGTGTAACGTCCTTCGTCTGTTGAATGAAGAGAGTCAGACCGAAATGCAGCGTGTAGATTACTCATGACTTTAATGAAGATAAACGCGGTACATTAATTAACTGATATAAGAAAACAACAAACGGAACGTGAACTAATTACAGCCTATCTGGTGACTAACACAGAGACAGGAACAAACACCCACAAAATACAACGCGAACTCAGGCTGCCTAAATACGGTTCCCAATCAGAGACAACGATAAGCAGCTGACTCCAATTGAGAATCGCCTCAGGCAGCCAAGCCTAACTAGACACACCCCTAATCATACACAATCCCAATTACTACAAACCCCAATACGAAAACACAACATATAAACCCATGTCACACCCTGGCTTACCCAAACATATACCAAAAACACAAAATATAATGACCAAGGCGTGACACTAAGGTAATATAATATATTAAGTACTGCAGTGCATCTCCTCTTCATGGATTGCACCAGATTTGCCAGTTCTTACTGTGAGATGTTACCCCACTCTTCCACCAAGGCACCTGCAAGTTCCTGGACATTTCTGGGGGAAATGGCCCTAGCCCTCACCCTCCAATCCAACAGGTCCCAGAGGTGCTCAATGGGATTGAGATCCGGGCTCTTCGCTGGCCATGGCAGAACACTGACATTCCTGTCTTGCAGGAAATCACGCACAGAATGAGCAGTATGGCTGGTGGCATTGTCATGCTGGAATGTCATGTCAGGATGAGCCTGCAGGAAGGGTACCACATGAGGGAGGAGGATGTCTTCCCTGTAACGCACAGTATTGAGATTGCCTGCAATGACAACAAGCTCAGTCTGATGATGCTGTGACGCACCACCCCAGACTATGATGGACCCTCCACCTCCAAATCGATCCCGCTCCAGACTACAGGCCTCGGTGTAACGCTCATTCCTTTGACGATAAACGTGAATCCGACCATCACCCCTGGTGAGACAAAACCAGGTCTCGTCAGTGAAGAGCACTTTTTGCCAGTCCTGTCTGGTCCAGCGACGGTGGGTTTTTGTGCCCATAGGCGACGTTGTTGCCGGTGATGTCTTGTGAGGATCTGCCTTAAAACAGGCCTAAAAGCCCTCAGTCCAGCCTCTCAGCCTATTGAGGACAGTCTGAGCACTGATGGAGGGATTGTGCGTTCCTGGTGTAACTCGGGCAGTTGTTGTTGCCATTCTGTACCTGTCCCGCAGGTGTGATGTTCGGATGTACCGATCCTGTGCAGGTGTTGTTACACGTGGTCTGCCAATGCAAGGATGATCAGCTGTCCGTCCTGTCTCCCTGTAGCGCTGTCTTAGGCATCTCACAGTACGGACATTGCAATGTATTGCCCTGGCCACATCTGCAGTCCTCATGCCTCCTTGCAGCCTAAGGCACGTTCATGCAGATGAGCAGGAACCCTGGGCATCTTTCTTTTGGTGTTTATCAGAGTCAGTAGAAAGGCCTCTTTAGTGTCCTATGTTTTCATAACTGTGACCTTAATTTCCTACCCTCTGGTAAGCTGTTAGTGTCTTAACGACCGTTCCACAGTTCATTAATTATTTATGGTTCATTGAACAAGCAGGGGAAACAGTGTTTAAACCCTTTACACTGAAGATCTGTGAAGTCATTTGGATTTTTACAAATGATCTTTGAAAGACAGGGTCCTGAAAAAGGGACGTTTCTTTTTTTGCTGAGTTTATTATATTATATTAGCTTCTAATGTCCTACCTGTTGGTATATATTATATTACCTCAGCTTGTCCATAGTGTTCTATATTACCTCAGCTTGTCCATAGTGTTCTATATTACCTCAGCTTGTCCATAGTGTTCTATATTACCTCAGCTTGTCCATAGTGTTCTATATTACCTCAGCTTGTCCATAGTGTTCTATATTACCTCAGCTTGTCCATAGTGTTCTATATTACCTCAGCTTGTCCATAGTGTTCTATATTACCTCAGCTTGTCCATAGTGTTCTATATTACCTCAGCTTGTCCATAGTGTTCTATATTACCTCAGCTTGTCCATAGTGTTCTATATTACCTCAGCTTGTCCATAGTGTTCTATATTACCTCAGCTTGTCCATAGTGTTCTATATTACCTCAGCTTGTCCATAGTGTTCTAATTCACCTCAGCTTGTCCATAGTGTTCTATATTACCTCAGCTTGTCCATAGTGTTCTAGATTACCTCAGCTTGTCCATAGTGTTCTAATTCACCTCAGCTTGTCCATAGTGTTCTAATTCACCTCAGCTTGTCCATAGTGTTCTATATTACCTCAGCTTGTCCATAGTGTTCTATATTACCTCAGCTTGTCCATAGTGTTCTATATCACCTCAGCTTGTCCATAGTGTTCTAATTCACCTCAGCTTGTCCATAGTGTTCTATATTACCTCAGCTTGTCCATAGGGTTCTAATTCACCTCAGCTTGTCCATAGTGTTCTATATTACCTCAGCTTGTCCATAGTGTTCTATATTACCTCAGCTTGTCCATAGTGTTCTAATTCACCTCAGCTTGTCCATAGTGTTCTAATTCACCTCAGCTTGTCCATAGTGTTCTATATTACCTCAGCTTGTCCATAGTGTTCTATATTACCTCAGCTTGTCCATAGTGTTCTATATCACCTCAGCTTGTCCATAGTGTTCTAATTCACCTCAGCTTGTCCATAGTGTTCTATATTACCTCAGCTTGTCCATAGGGTTCTAATTCACCTCAGCTTGTCCATAGTGTTCTATATTACCTCAGCTTGTCCATAGTGTTCTATATTACCTCAGCTTGTCCATAGTGTTCTAATTCACCTCAGCTTGTTCATAGTGTTCTAATTCACCTCAGCTTGTCCATAGGGTTCTTCTTGTTGGTGAAGAGTAGTCTCAGGAGGGTCTTTCTCTTGATGGAGACGATGAGGCCGGCTCCCAGGAAGGTTATTAACGTCAACAGGACCCCCACCGCCACGCCACCATAGTCTGGGAAATGACATCAGAGACAGACATGAAGTACATGAAAACACCAATACCCTTTGAGCCTGGGGAGCCAGATCCCGTGGTAGAAACAATGGCCATCTATAGCAGCATGGCTAGTCTCAATGAGGAACAATGGAATTAGCTACAATGGCCATCTATAGCAACATGGCTAGTCTCAATGAGGAACAATGGCATTAGCTACAATGGCCATCTATAGCAACATGGCTAGTCTCAATGAGGAACAATGGCATTAGCTACAATGGCCATCTATAGCAGCATGGCTAGTCTCAATGAGGAACACTGGAATTAGCTACAATGGCCATCTATAGCAGCATGGCTAGTCTCAATGAGGAACACTGGAATTAGCTACAATGGCCATCTATAGCAGCATGGCTAGTCTCAATGAGGAACAATGGCATTAGCTACAATGGCCATCTATAGCAACATGGCTAGTCTCAATGAGGAACACTGGCATTAGCTACAATGGCCATCTATAGCAACATGGCTAGTCTCAATGAGGAACAATGGCATTAGCTACAATGGCCATCTATAGCAACATGGCTAGTCTCAATGAGGAACAATGGCATTAGCTACAATGGCCATCTATAGCAGCATGGCTAGTCTCAATGAGGAACAATGGCATTAGCTACAATGGCCATCTATAGCAGCATGGCTAGTCTCAATGAGGAACAATGGCATTGGCTACAATGGCCATCTATAGCAACATGGCTAGTCTCAATGAGGAACAATGGCATTAGCTACAATGGCCATCTATAGCAGCATGGCTAGTCTCAATGAGGAACAATGGCATTAGCTACAATGGCCATCTATAGCAGCATGGCTAGTCTCAATGAGGAACACTGGAATTAGCTACAATGGTCATCTATAGCAGCATGGCTAGTCTCAATGAGGAACAATGGCATTAGCTACAATGGCCATCTATAGCAACATGGCTAGTCTCAATGAGGAACACTGGAATTAGCTACAATGGCCATCTATAGCAGCATGGATAGTCTCAATGAGGAACAATGGCATTAGCTACAATGGCCATCTATAGCAGCATGGCTAGTCTCAATGAGGAACAATGGCATTAGCTACAATGGCCATCTATAGCAGCATGGCTAGTCTCAATGAGGAACAATGGCATTAGCTACAATGGCCATCTATAGCAGCATGGCTAGTCTCAATGAGGAACAATGGCATTAGCTACAATGGCCATCTATAGCAGCATGGCTAGTCTCAATGAGGAACAATGGCATTAGCTACAATGGCCATCTATAGCAACATGGCTAGTCTCAATGAGGAACAATGGCATTAGCTACAATGGCCATCTATAGCAGCATGGCTAGTCTCAATGAGGAACACTGGAATTAGCTACAATGGCCATCTATAGCAGCATGGCTAGTCTCAATGAGGAACAATGGCATTAGCTACAATGGCCATCTATAGCAGCATGGCTAGTCTCAATGAGGAACACTGGCATTAGCTACAATGGCCATCTATAGCAACATGGCTAGTCTCAATGAGGAACACTGGCATTAGCTACAATGGCCATCTATAGCAACATGGCTAGTCTCAATGAGGAACAATGGCATTAGCTACAATGGCCATCTATAGCAGCATGGCTAGTCTCAATGAGGAACAATGGCATTAGCTACAATGGTCATCTATAGCAGCATGGCTAGTCTCAATGAGGAACAATGGCATTAGCTACAATGGCCATCTATAGCAACATGGCTAGTCTCAATGAGGAACAATGGCATTAGCTACAATGGCCATCTATAGCAACATGGCTAGTCTCAATGAGGAACACTGGAATTAGCTACAATGGTCATCTATAGCAGCATGGCTAGTCTCAATGAGGAACACTGGCATTAGCTACAATGGTCATCTATAGCAGCATGGCTAGTCTCAATGAGGAACACTGGCATTAGCTACAATGGCCATCTATAGCAACATGGCTAGTCTCAATGAGGAACACTGGAATTAGCTACAATGGCCATCTATAGCAGCATGGCTAGTCTCAATGAGGAACAATGGCATTAGCTACAATGGCCATCTATAGCAACATGGCTAGTCTCAATGAGGAACAATGGCATTGGCTACAATGGCCATCTATAGCAACATGGCTAGTCTCAATGAGGAACACTGGAATTAGCTACAATGGTCATCTATAGCAGCATGGCTAGTCTCAATGAGGAACAATGGCATTAGCTACAATGGCCATCTATAGCAACATGGCTAGTCTCAATGAGGAACACTGGAATTAGCTACAATGGCCATCTATAGCAGCATGGCTAGTCTCAATGAGGAACAATGGCATTAGCTACAATGGTCATCTATAGCAGCATGGCTAGTCTCAATGAGGAACAATGGCATTAGCTACAATGGCCATCTATAGCAACATGGCTAGTCTCAATGAGGAACATCTACAATGGCCATCTATAGCAGCATGGCTAGTCTCAATGAGGAACAATGGCATTAGCTACAATGGTCATCTATAGCAGCATGGCTAGTCTCAATGAGGAACAATGGCATTAGCTACAATGGCCATCTATAGCAACATGGCTAGTCTCAATGAGTAACACTGGCATTAGCTACAATGGCCATCTATAGCAGCATGGCTAGTCTCAATGAGGAACAATGGCATTAGCTACAATGGCCATCTATTGCAGCATGGCTAGTCTCAATGAGGAACAATGGCATTAGCTACAATGGCCATCTATAGCAGCATGGCTAGTCTCAATGAGGAACAATGGCATTAGCTACAATGGTCATCTATAGCAGCATGGCTAGTCTCAATGAGGAACAATGGCATTAGCTACAATGGCCATCTATAGCAACATGGCTAGTCTCAATGAGGAACAATGGCATTGGCTACAATGGCCATCTATAGCAACATGGCTAGTCTCAATGAGGAACACTGGAATTAGCTACAATGGTCATCTATAGCAGCATGGCTAGTCTCAATGAGGAACACTGGCATTAGCTACAATGGCCATCTATAGCAACATGGCTAGTCTCAATGAGGAACAATGGCATTAGCTACAATGGCCATCTATAGCAGCATGGCTAGTCTCAATGAGGAACACTGGAATTAGCTACAATGGCCATCTATAGCAACATGGCTAGTCTCAATGAGGAACAATGGCATTAGCTACATGGCCATCTTGCAGCATGGCTAGTCTCAATGAGGAACACTGGAATTAGCTACAATGGCCATCTATAGCAACATGGCTAGTCTCAATGAGGAACAACATTAGCTACAATGGCCATCTATAGCAACATGGTTCTCAATGAGGAACAATGGCATTAGCTACAATGGTCATCTATAGCAACATGGCTAGTCTCAATGAGGAACACTGGCATTAGCTACAATGGCCATCTATAGCAGCATGGCTAGTCTCAATGAGGAACAATGGCATTAGCTACAATGGCCATCTATAGCAGCATGGCTAGTCTCAATGAGGAACAATGGAATTTCAATTAACTTTCTGAAATGACTAAATGGAAAAGGAATTGACCCCAAGCCTACTTTGCATGACATTATAGCAGACATTTGTGTTGGTAACAATGGGTACTGCTAGCCTCACCTGTCCACTGTCCACAGTTGTAGTGGGCCTCACAGTGGCAGTTCTTGTTGTTATTACACACCTGTAGGTAGTATATCACAACATATTGTAGTTATAACACACCTGTAGGTAGTATACCACAACATATTGTAGTTATAACACACCTGTAGGTAGTATATCACAACATATTGTAGTTATAACACACCTGTAGGTAGTATATCACAACATATTGTAGTTATAACACACCTGTAGGTAGTAAACCACAACATATTGTAGTTATAACACACCTGTAGGTAGTATACCACAACATAACACACCTGTAGGTAGTAAACCACAACATATTGTAGTTATAACACAGCTGTAGGTAGTAAACCACAACATAACACACCTGTAGGTAGTAAACCACAACATATTGTAGTTATAACACACCTGTAGGTAGTAAACCACAACATAACACACCTGTAGGTAGTAAACCACAACATATTGTAGTTATAACACACCTGTAGGTAGTAAACCACAACATAACACACCTGTAGGTAGTAAACCACAACATATTGTAGTTATAACACACCTGTAGGTAGTAAACCACAACATATTGTAGTTATAACACACCTGTAGGTAGTATATCACAATATATTGTAGTTATAACACACCTGTAGGTAGTAAACCACAACATAACACACCTGTAGGTAGTAAACCACAACATATTGTAGTTATAACACACCTGTAGGTAGTATATCACAACATATTGTAGTTATAACACACCTGTAGGTAGTAAACCACAACCTATTGTAGTTATAACACACCTGTAGGTAGTATACCACAACATATTGTAGTTATAACACACCTGTAGGTAGTATACCACAACATATTGTAGTTATATCACACCTGTAGGTAGTATATCACAACATATTGTAGTTATAACACACCTGTAGGTAGTAAACCACAACATATTGTAGTTATAACACACCTGTAGGTAGTAAACCACAACATATTGTAGTTATAACACACCTGTAGGTAGTATATCATAACATATTGTAGTTATAACACACCTGTAGGTAGTATATCACATCATATTGTAGTTATAACACACCTGTAGGTAGTAAACCACAACATAACACACCTGTAGGTAGTAAACCACAACATATTGTAGTTATAACACACCTGTAGGTAGTAAACCACAACATATTGTAGTTATAACACACCTGTAGGTAGTAAACCACAACATATTGTAGTCCTGGGCGACTTTAACCTCCCCACGTCTACCTTTGACTCTTTCCTCTCTGCCTCCTTCTTTCCACTCCTCTCCTCTTTTGACCTCACCCTCTCACCTTCCCCCCCTACTCACAAGGCAGGCAATACGCTCGACCTCATCTTTACTAGATGCTGTTCTTCCACTAACCTCATTGCAACTCCCCTCCAAGTCTCCGACCACTACCTTGTATCCTTTTCCCTCTCGCTCTCATCCAACACCTCCCACACTGCCCCTACTCGGATGGTATCGCGCCGTCCCAACCTTTGCTCTCTCTCCCCCGCTACTCTCTCCTCTTCCATCCTATCATCTCTTCCCTCCGCTCAAACCTTCTCCCACCTATCTCCTGATTCTGCCTCCTCAACCCTCCTCTCCTCCCTCTCTGCATCCCTTGACTCTCTATGTCCCCTATCCTCCAGGCCGGCTCGGTCCTCCCCTCCCGCTCCGTGGCTCGATGACTCATTGCGAGCTCACAGAACAGGGCTCCGGGCAGCCGAGCGGAAATGGAGGAAAACTCGCCTCCCTGCGGACCTGGCATCCTTTCACTCCCTCCTCTCTACATTTTCCTCCTCTGTCTCTGCTGCTAAAGCCACTTTCTACCACGCTAAATTCCAAGCATCTGCCTCTAACCCTAGGAAGCTCTTTGCCACCTTCTCCTCCCTCCTGAATCCTCCTCCCCCTCCCCCTCCTCCCTCTCTGCAGATGACTTCGTCAACCATTTTGAAAAGAAGGTCGACGACATCCGATCCTCGTTTGCTAAGTCAAACGACACCGCTGGTTCTGCTCACACTGCCCTACCCTGTGCTCTGACCTCTTTCTCCCCTCTCTCTCCAGATGAAATCTCGCGTCTTGTGACGGCCGGCCGCCCAACAACCTGCCCGCTTGACCCTATCCCCTCCTCTCTTCTCCAGACCATTTCCGGAGACCTTCTCCCTTACCTCACCTCGCTCATCAACTCATCCCTGACCGCTGGCTACGTCCCTTCCGTCTTCAAGAGAGCGAGAGTTGCACCCCTTCTGAAAAAACCTACACTCGATCCCTCCGATGTCAACAATTACAGACCAGTATCCCTTCTTTCTTTTCTCTCCAAAACTCTTGAACGTGCCGTCCTTGGCCAGCTCTCCCGCTATCTCTCTCTCAATGACCTTCTTGATCCAAATCAGTCAGGTTTCAAGACTA
>NW_025747335.1:42500-60498 GCF_021184085.1 Oncorhynchus gorbuscha
ATGCTGACCCAAAACTGTACAATGCTGACTCAGATATTTTCTTTTTCCATTGTCCTTCACTGCACAGTTCGAGCTACTATTGTGGACACGTGCCCAGAGGCCAGCACAGTTAACCCCTGTCAACAACAACAACAACAACAACAACAACACACTCTCTCCTGGATGGACCGACGGCCCAGTGGCGTGAAACAGGGTAACGGTGTTGAGTTCTCACCATGGCGTCGCCACACTTTGTGCCCGACATGACGAGGCCTGGGTCGGGCATGTCGTCCCCCAGGTAGACATGGGTCCCCCGGCACAGGATTCGGCCCCCCTCTTGGAGGGGGATGTTGGTTTCTATGGAGACGGCATTGGTGCCTATTATTGGCCGGTTGGCTCCTCCTTGACACTGTATTTTGCCGCACTTAGCATCTCTGTAAACAACAACAACAAACAACAACAACAAACAACAAACAACAAACAACACCCCGTTAATCACTAGATTAGAAAAAAACAACTAAAGGCATTCACCTGAATGATATTTCATTGTTACTGGAGCTAGAGTCTTAGCTGTCAAAAAAACTTGACTTTCTCTCCAACCATCTACAACAGTGGTGTCAAAATGATTTCCTGGAGGGCTGTGCGCCTGCTGGTTACTTCGTTATTTCCTTTCAATTTGTATCAAACGAAGACCTAGACAACCAGGTGAGGGGAGTTCTTAATAAACTAATCGATGACCTTAATTGATCCATCAAGTACAATGGAGGAGCGAAAACCTGCAGACACTGCAGGGTTGAGTTTGACGTAACTACTGTGTTGGAACTACAGTAACTACTGTGTTGTTAGAACTACAGTAACTACTGTGTTGTTAGAACTACAGTAACTACTGTGTTGTTAGAACTACAGTAACTACTGTGTTGTTAGAACTACAGTAACTACTGTGTTGTTAGAACTACAGTAACTACTGTGTTGTTAGAACTACAGTAACTACTGTGTTGTTAGAACTACAGTAACTACTGTGTTGTTAGAACTACAGTAACTACTGTGTTGTTAGAACTACAGTAACTACTGTGTTGTTAGAACTACAGTAACTACTGTGTTGTTAGAACTACAGTAACTACTGTGTTGTTAGAACTACAGTAACTACTGTGTTGTTAGAACTACAGTAACTACTGTGTTGTTAGAACTACAGTAACTACTGTGTTGTTAGAACTACAGTAACTACTGTGTTGTTAGAACTACAGTAACTAGTGTGTTGTTAGAACTACAGTAACTACTGTGTTGTTAGAACTACAGTAACTACTACACAGTGTTCTGTTGTGTTGTTAGAACAACAGTAACTACTGTGTTGTTAGAACTACAGTAACTACTACACAGTGTTCTGTTGTGTTGTTAGAACTACAGTAACTACTGTGTTGTTAGAACTACAGTAACTACTGTGTTGTTAGAACTACAGTAACTACTGTGTTGTTAGAACTACAGTAACTACTGTGTTGTTAGAACTACAGTAACTACTGTGTTGTTAGAACTACAGTAACTACTGTGTTGTTAGAACTACAGTAACTACTGTCTTGTTAGAACTACAGTAACTACTGTGTTGTTTTACAGTAACTACTGTGTTGTTAGAACTACAGTAACTACTGTGTTCTGTTAGTTGTACAGTAACTACTGTGTTGTTAGAACTACAGTAACTACTGTGTTGTTAGAACTACAGTAACTACTACACAGTGTTATTTTGTGTTGTCAGGACTGTTTTTTTCAACCCCTGTTGTTTAGATTATGTTGTTGTTAGGACTCTTTTCAACCCCAGTTTAGGTTCTGTTGTGTTGTCAGGACTCTTTTCAACCCCAGTTTAGGTTCTGTTGTGTTGTCAGGACTCTTTTCAACCCCAGTTCCAGGGAAATTCATATCAGCAGAGAATCAGACTGAACGAGTGAAACTGTAGCCCAGTCCTACATTAGACTGTAGCCCAGTCCTACATTAGACTGTAGCCCAGTCCTACATTAGACTGATAGAGTGAAACTGTAGCCCAGTCCTACATTAGACTGAAAGAGTGACACTGTAGCCCAGTCCTACATTAGACTGTAGCCCAGTCCTACATTAGACTGAAAGAGTGACACTGTAGCCCAGTCCTACATTAGACAGAAAGAGTGGCTGTAGCCCAGTCCTACATTAGACTGTAGCCCAGTCCTACATTAGACTGTAGCCCAGTCCTACATTAGACTGTAGCCCAGTCCTACATTAGACTGTAGCCCAGTCCTACATTAGACTGTAGCCCAGTACTACATTAGACTGTAGCCCAGTACTACATTAGACTGTAGCCCAGTCCTACATTAGACTGTAGCCCAGTCCTACATTAGACTGTAGCCCAGTCCTACATTAGACTGAACGAGTGGCTGTGAAACCCCCTTCTTTTCTTTGTTTTTCATTGTAAAAGGGTCTCAGTCAATCCCAGTCACATCCAGTTTTCTGTCATTGCTGCAATTAAGTCAATTAAGAGACTGTTGATGAATGATTCAGGTCAACATCCCAGAATAGCACCCTATTCCCTTGTTTAGTGCCCTGCTTTTGAGCAGGGGCCATTGGGCACTGGTAAAGAGTAGTGCACTAAACAGGAAATAGGATTCGATTTGGGACACTAAACATTAATGTCTCTGCCGTCTAAAGACAATTAAAGGGGATCGTTAAGAAGAAAAACAAACTCCCCCTTTTTAATGCTAATTAAATATTTTAATTAGCATTAAAACATTTTAACATTAAAACATTTCACATTTGAATTAAAAACCAGCACATGCTGTGAGACAGTGGATATGTGTACTGGTATGTCGTCTTACGGAGCTTCACACTTGGCAAAGGATCCCTTGGAGTCCTTCCCACAGTTCCCGTAGGGATCTCCTGCCGAGTTGACTCTCTCAAAGCAGATCCCTGGGGCGGGCTTGGCTCCTATCAGACATGGGGGACATATAACATCAGAGACAGACTGTAACTTCTCAGGCTTTATCTGATGTTGTCTTTCTGTGGTTTCCTCACATCCTGCTCTCCTCGAGGCTCCTCTCCTCACATCCTCCTCTCCTCACATCCTCCTCTCCTCTCCTCTAGGCTCCTCTCCTCACATCCTCCTCTCCTCGAGGATCCTCTCCTCACATCCTCCTCTCCTCACATCCTCCTCTCCTCACATCCTCCTGTCCTCGAGGCTCCTCTCCTCACATCCTCCTCTCCTCGAGGCTCCTCTCCTCACATCCTCCTCACATTAGACTCTCCTCACATCCTCCCTCCTCCTCACATCCTCCTCTCCTCTGTAGCTCCTCTCCTCACATTAGAGCTCCTCCTCACATCCTCCTCTCCTCACATCCTCTCTCTCCTCATGTGTTTTGAGAAGAAGACATCCTCCTCTCCTCGCCCAGGCTCCCTCTCCTAGAACACCTCCTCCTCCCCTCACCTCCTCCTCTCATCACATCCTCCTCTCCTCGAGTGGCCCTCTCCTACATTAGACTCCTCACATCCTCCCTCTGACATCCTCTCCTGATCAGCCCTCTCCTCACATTAGACTCCTCTCCTACATTAGACATCCTCCTCTCCTCACCTCCTCCTCTCATCACATCCTCCTCTCCTCGAGGCTCCTCTCCTCACATCCTCCCTCTCCTCGAGTGATCCTCTCCTCACATCCTCCTCTCCTCACATCCTCCTCTCCTCGAGGATCCTCTCCTCACATCCTCCTCTCCTCTCCTCCTCTCCTCGAGGCTCCTCTCCTCACATCCTCTCCTCACAGACTCACATCCTCCTCTCCTCACATCAGAGTCCTCTCCTCACATCCCCTCTCCTCACATCCTCCTCTCCTCTCCTCACCACATCCTCCTCTCCTCACACCCTCCTCTACTCACATCCTCCTCTCCTCACATCCTCCTCTCCAGAGGCTCCTCTCATTCAGATCCTCCTCTCCTCACATCCTCCTCTCCTCACATCCTCCTCTCCTCACCTCCTCCTCTCATCACATCCTCTCTCTCCTTAGAGGCTCCTCTCCTCACATCCTCCTCTCCTCACATCCTCCTCTCCTCGAGGCTCCTCTCCTCACATCCTCCCTCTCATCATCCTCCTCTCCTCCATCCTCCTCTCCTCACATCCTCCTCTCCCATCCTCCTCTCCTCACATCCTCCTCTCCTGACCCCGAGCTCCTACTCCTCACATCCTCCTCTCCTCACATCCTCCTCTCCTCACATCCTCCTCTCCTCACCTCCTCCTCTCCTCACATCCTCCTCCTCAGACCTCACCTCCTCTCTCTCATCACATCCTCCTCTCCTCGAGCTCCTCTCCTCACATCCTCCTCTCCTAGATCCTCTCTCCTCAGATCCTCTCCTCACATCCTCCTCTCTTCACATCCTCCTCTCCTCACATCCTCCTCTCCTCACATCCTCCTCTCCTCACATCCTCCTCTCCTGACCCCACATCCTCCTCTCCTCGAGGCTCCTCTCCCTCACATCCTCCTCTCCTCGAGGCTCCTCTCACCCTCACATCCTCCTCTCCTCACATCCTCTCTCTCCTCTGACCCCAAGGCTCCTCTCCTCACATCCTCCTCTCCTCACATCCTCCTCTCCTCGAAGCTCCTCTCCTCACATGCAAGCTCCTCTCCTCACATCCTCCTCTGTCTCAGACATCCTCCTCTCCTCATCCTCCTCTCCTCGAGGCTCCTCTCCTCACATCCTCCTCTCCTCACCTCCCTCCTCTCATCACATCCTCCTCTCCTCGAGGCTCCTCTCCTCACATCCTCCTCTCCTCGAGGATCCTCTCCTCACATCCTCCAGAAGGGATCACATCCTCCTCTCCTCGAGGATCCTCTCCTCACATCCTCCTCTCCTCACATGTCCTCTCCTCAGAAAGGCTCCTCTCCTCATCCTCTCACCTGACCCCATCCTCCTCTCCTCTCCTCACCATCCTCCTCTCCTCAGACATCCTCCTACTCCTCTCCTCACATCAGACCCTCTCCTCTCCTCACATCCTCTCCTCTCCTCATCCTCCTCTCCTCACATCCTCCTCTGATCACATCCTCCTCTCCTCATCCTCCTCTCCTCGAGGCTCCTCTCCTCACATCCTCCTCTCCTCACATCCTCCTCTCCTCACATCAGACCCTCTCCTCACCCATCCTCCTCTCCTCACCCTCCTCCTCTCACCCCAGAGAGGGATCACATCCTCCTCTCCTCGAGGCTCCTCTCCTCACATCCTCCTCTCCTCACATCCTCCTCTCCTCGAGGCTCCTCTCCTCACCCATCCTCCTCTCTACTCACCATCCTCCAGGAGGGATCATCCTCCTCTCCTCAGATCCTCCTCTCCTCACATCCTCCTCTCCTCGAGGCTCCTCTCCTCACATCCTCCTCTCCTCACATCCTCCTCTCCTCACATCCTCCTCTCCTCACATCCTCCTCTCCTCACATCCTCCTCTCCTCACCTCCTCCTCTCATCACATCCTCCTCTCCTCGAGGCTCCTCTCCTCACATCCTCCTCTCCTCACATCCTTCTCTCCTCGAGGATCCTCTCCTCACATCCTCCTCTCTTCACATCCTCCTCTCCTCACATCCTCCTCTCCTCACATCCTCCTCTCCTCACATCCTCCTCTCCTCGAGGCTCCTCTCCTCACATCCTCCTCTCCTCGAGGCTCCTCTCCTCACATCCTCCTCTCCTCACATCCTCCTCTCCTCTCCCCAAGGCTCCTCTCCTCACATCCTCCTCTCCTCTCCTCAAGGCTCCTCTCCTCACATCCTCCTCTCCTCTCCTCAAGGCTCCTCTCCTCACATCCTCCTCTCCTCACATCCTCCTCTCCTCACATCCTCCTCTCCTCTCCCCAAGGCTCCTCTCCTCACATCCTCCTCTCCTCACATCCTCCTCTCCTCGAAGCTCCTCTCCTCACATCGAAGCTCCTCTCCTCACATCCTCCTCTCCTCACATCCTCCTCTCCTCACATCCTCCTCTCCTCGAGGCTCCTCTCCTCACATCCTCCTCTCCTCACCTCCTCCTCTCATCACATCCTCCTCTCCTCGAGGCTCCTCTCCTCACATCCTCCTCTCCTCGAGGATCCTCTCCTCACATCCTCCTCTCCTCACATCCTCCTCTCCTCGAGGATCCTCTCCTCACATCCTCCTCTCCTCACATCCTCCTCTCCTCGAGGCTCCTCTCCTCACATCCTCTCCTCACATCCTCCTCTCCTCTCCTCACATCCTCCTCTCCAGTGATCACATCCTCTCTCTCCTCTCCTCACATCCTCCTCCTGACCCTCATCCTCCTCTCCTCAGATCCTCCTCTCCTCATCATCCTCTCTACTCACATCCTCCTGACTCCTCAGAGAGGGATCATCCTCCTCTCCTCGAGGCTCCTACTCCTGACCCCAGACATCCTCCTCTCCTCACATCCTCCTCTCCTCACATCCTCCTCTCCTCACATCCTCCTCTCCTCACATCCTCCTCTCCTCACCTCCTCCCTCTCATCACATCCTCCTCTCCTCAGACAGTGAGGCTCCTCTCCTCACATCCTCCTCTCCTCACATCCTCCTCTCCTCGAGGCTCCTCTCCTCACATCCTCCTCTCAGACATCCTCCTCTCCTACATCTCCTCTCCTGACCCCAGAGAGTGATCAGACCCTCACATCCTCCTCTCCTCGAGGCTCCTCTCCCTCCTCATCCTCCTCTCCTCAGAGAGTGATCATCCTCCTCTCCTCACATCCTCCTCTCCTCACATCCCCCTCTCCTCATCCTCCTCTCCTCACCTCCTCCTCTCATCATCATCCTCCTCTCCTCGAGGCTCCTCTCCTCACATCCTCCTCTCCTCACATCCTTCTCTCCTCGAGGATCCTCTCCTCACATCCTCCCCTCTTCAGACCCTCCTCTCCTCACATCCTCCTGACCCTCATCATCCTCCTCTCCTCACATCCTCCTCTCCTGACCCCACATCCTCCTCTCCTCGAGGCTCCTCTCCCACATCCTCCTCTGATCAGACCATCCTCCTCTCCTCACATCCTCCTGACCCCAGAGAGGCTCCTCTCCTCACATCCTCCTCTCCTCACATCCTCCTCTCCTCTCCTCAAGGCTCCTCACCTCCTTCTCAAACCCATTGGGGAGGAGCGGATTCTAGGCTACTCTCCTAGGACCTTGCGTCATGTGTTTTGAGAAGAAGACAAGAGAGTGATCAGACCCTATTCTCTACTCACCCTGTCCCCAGAGAGTGATCAGACCCTGTTCTCTACTCACCCTGTCCCCAGAGAGTGATCAGACCCTGTTCTCTACTCACCCTGTCCCCAGAGAGTGATCAGACCCTGTTCTCTACTCACCCTGTCCCCAGAGAGTGATCAGACCCTGTTCTCTACTCACCCTGACCCCAGAGAGTGATCAGACCCTGTTCTCTACTCACCCTGACCCCAGAGAGTGATCAGACCTTGTTCTGTACTCACCCTGTCTCCAGATAGTGATCAGACCCTGTTCTCTACTCACCCTGACCCCAGAGAGTGATCAGACCCTGTTCTGTACTCACCCTGTCTCCAGAGAGTGATCAGACCCTGTTCTCTACTCACCCTGACCCCAGAGAGTGATCAGACCCTGTTCTGTACTCACCCTGTCTCCAGATAGTGATCAGACCCTGTTCTGTACTCACCTTGACCCCAGAGAGTGATCAGACCCTGTTCTGTACTCACCCTGGCCCCAGAGAGTGATGCACTGCTGCTCGTGTGTCTGGCAGATCCCGTTGTAGCAGTGTCCGTCCACGTTGTGACAGGCGTGCCCGTCATGCAGGTACACATTAGCAGGGCAATGGGGGTTGGCGCCGGTACAGAACTCTGGCAGGTCACATGAGTTACTGGAATCCCTGCACGGGGTGCCAGCTGCTTTCAGCTACAGACAGGTAGGCGGGCAGATAGACAGGCACGCACGCACGCAGGCAGGCAGGCACACAGGCGGACAGACAGACAGACAGACAGACAGACAGACAGACAGACAGACAGACAGACAGACAGACAGACAGACAGACAGACAGACAGACAGACAGACAGACAGGCACACAGACAGACAGACAGACAGACAGACAGACAGACAGACAGACAGACAGACAGACAGACAGACAGACAGACAGACAGACAGACAGACAGACGGGCAGATAGACAGGCAGACAGACAGACAGACAGACAGACAGACAGACAGACAGACAGGTAGGCGGGCAGACAGACAGGTAGGCGGGCAGACAGACAGGTAGGCGGGCAGATAGACAGGCACACAGGCACACAGGCAGACAGACAGGCACACAGGCAGACAGACAGACAGACAGACAGACAGACAGACAGACAGACAGACAGACAGACAGACAGACAGACAGACAGACAGACAGACAGACAGACAGACAGACAGACAGACAGACAGGCACACAGGCAGACAGACAGGCACACAGACAGACAGGCAGACAGACAGACAGACAGACAGACAGACAGACAGACAGACAGACAGACAGACAGACAGACAGACAGACAGACAGACAGGCACACAGACAGACCGACAGGCACACAGACAGACCGACAGACAGACAGACAGACAGACAGACAGACAGACAGACAGACAGACAGACAGACAGACAGACAGACAGGCACACAGACAGACAGACAGACAGACATGCACACAGACAGATAAGGAGGTGAGGCCTTGAGAGGCATGGAGGTCTGAAGTCTAAGAGAAACAGACGAGGACAGACTACTTAGCTTACCTACTACTAACCCTACCCATTACATACGATTATAGAGTATCAAACAACTAGCCTAGTGTGTGTGTGTGTGTGTGTGTGTGTGTGTGTGTGTGTGTGTGTGTGTGTGTGTGTGTGCGTGCGTGCGTGCGTGCGTGCGTGCGTGCGTGCGTGCATGCGTGCGTGTGTGTGTGTGTGTGAAACAGGACCCCTTCCCTGTGAAAATCAAGATTGAAGAAGATATGAGTTTAAATGAGGACTGTTGGTCAGCAGGTCAGTCAGTCTCCTACCAGGCAGTCATGACAGCACTGTCCGTGAGCACACACAGCATCCCCCTTCAGAGTACAGGTTGTAGAGTTACAGCACGGGTTCATACACTCCTGGAGAGAGGAGAGGAGAGAGGGGGAGAGGGGGAGAGGGGAGAGAGAGGAGAGGGGGGAGAGAGAGGAGAGGAGAGAGGGGGAGAGACAGGAGAGGAGAGATGGGGAGAGAGGGGGACAGGGGGAGAGAGATGAGAGGTGGGGGAGAGAGGAGAGGAGAGAGAGAGGAGAGGAGAGAGGGGAGAGAGGGGAGAGGGGAGAGAGAGGAGAGGTGGGGAGAGAGAGGAGAGGGGGGAGAGAGAGAGGAGAGAGAGAGAGGAGAGAGAGAGAGGAGAGAGAGAGAGGGGGAGAGGGGAGAGAGGGGAGAGAGAGGAGAGGTGGGGGAGAGAGAGGAGAGGAGAGAGAGAGGAGAGGAGAGAGGAGGAGAGGGGGAGAGGGGAGAGAGAGAGGAGAGGTGGGAGAGAGAGGAGAGGTGGGGAGAGAGAGAGGAGAGGGAGAGAGGAGGAGAGGGGGAGAGGGGGGGAAGGAGAGGTGGGGAGAGAGAGGAGAGGTGGGGAGAGGAGGAGAGGAGAGAGGAGGGAGAGGGGGAGAGGGGAGAGGGAGAGAGGAGAGGTGGGGAGAGAGAGGAGAGGTGGGGAGAGAGAGGAGAGGAGAGAGAGGGAGGAGAGAGGAGGAGGAGAGGGGAGAGGGGAGAGAGAGGAGAGGTGGGGGAGAGAGAGGAGAGGTGGCGAGAGAGAGAGAGAGGAGAGATGGGGAGAGAGGGGGACAGGGAGAGAGATGAGAGGTGAGGAGAGAGAGGAGAGGCAAGGAGAGGGAGAGTAGGGAGGGAGAGGAGAGGTAGAAAGGGTTTACAAACCACCCAGATTAGATGTAATCTGAGAACACATGCACAGCTCTAATGTTACCAGAGGGAACCCCAGGCCAGGTCGTCTTATATTCCTCCTCTCCTCCCTGGCAGAGGTCAGACAGTCAGGTAGAGTTACGTGCTGAAAGGATTTGTTTGACAACAGCTTCGGACAGGGAACACGGTCCCAGGTCCCGGTTGATGTAACATATCCTCCGTGGAACAGTGGAGGTATGGACATCTGGTCTACATTATGCATTATCAGAACCCATCACTCTACCAATCAGCAGCTCTGGAACCCTGCACTCTACCAATCAGCAGCTCTGGAACCCTGCACTCTACCAATCAGCAGCTCTGGAACCATGCACTCTACCAATCAGCAGCTCTGGAACCCTGTACTCTACCAATCAGCAGCTCTGGAACCCTGCACTCTACCAATCAGCAGCTCTGGAACCCTGTACTCTACCAATCAGCAGCTCTGGAACCCTGTACCCTACCAATCAGCAGCTCTGGAACCCTGTACTCTATCAATCAGCAGCTCTGGAACCCTGCACTCTACCAAATCAGCAGCTCTGGAACCCTGCACTCTACCAATCAGCAGCTCTGGAACTCTGCACTCTACCAATCAGCAGCTCTGAAAACCTGTACTCTACCAATCAGCAGCTCTGGAACCCTGTACTCTACCAATCAGCAGCTCTGGAACCCTGTACTCTACCAATCAGCAGCTCTGGAACCCTGTACTCTACCAATCAGCAGCTCTGAAAACCTGCACTCTACCAATCAGCAGCTCTGGAACTCTGCACTCTACCAATCAGCAGCTCTGGAACCCTGCACTCTACCAATCAGCAGCTCTGGAACCCTGCACTCTACCAATCAGCAGCTCTGGAACTCTGCACTCTACCAATCAGCAGCTCTGAAAATCTGTACTCTACCAATCAGCAGCTCTGGAACCCTGTACTCTACCAATCAGCAGCTCTGGAACCCTGTACTCTACCAATCAGCAGCTCTAGAACCCTGTACTCTACCAATCAGCAGCTCTGGAACCCTGCACTCTACCAATCAGGAACTATGAATCGTGGCAGAATGTCCCATTTCATCCCTGTCCCATTTCACTCCTGTCCCATTCTATCCCTGTCCCATTTCACTCCTGTCCCATTTCATTCCTGTCCCATTCTATCCCTGTCCCATTTCACTCCTGTCCCATTTCACCCCTGTCCCATTCTAACCCTGTCCCATTTCACTCCTGTCCCATTCTATCCCTGTCCCATTCCAGCCCTGTCCCATTTCATTCCTGTCCTATTCTATCCCTGTCCCATTTCACTCCTGTCCCATTTCACCCCTGTCCCATTCTAACCCTGTCCCATTTCACTCCTGTCCCATTTCATTCCTGTCCCATTCTATCCCTGTCCCATTTCACTCCTGTCCCATTCTATCCCTGTCCCATTCCATCCCTGTCCCATTCTATCCCTGTCCCATTTTATCCGTGTCCCATTCTATCCCTGTCCCATTCCATCCCTGTCCCATTCTATCCCTGTCCCATTCTAACCCTGTCCCATTTCACTCCTGTCCCATTTCATTCCTGTCCCATTCTATCCCTGTCCCATTTTACTCCTGTCCCATTTCACCCCTGTCCCATTCTAACCCTGTCCCATTTCACTCCTGTCCCATTCTATCCCTGTCCCATTCCATCCCTGTCCCATTCCATCCCTGTCCCATTCTATCCCTGAGCTTGGCTCAGGGCAGTAGTGGTTTAGTTCAGCTTGGCTCAGGGCAGTAGTGGCTTGGTTCAGCTTGGCTCAGGGCAGTAGTGGCTTGGTTCAGCTTGGCTCAGGGCAGTAGTGGTTTAGTTCAGCTTGGCTCAGGGCAGTAGTGGTTTAGTTCAGCTTGGCTCAGGGCAGTAGTGGCTTGGTTCAGCTTGGCTCAGGGCAGTAGTGGCTTGGTTCAGCTTGGCTCAGGGCAGTAGTGGCTTGGTTCAGCTTGGCTCAGGGCAGTAGAGGCTTGGTTCAGATTGGCTCAGGCTCAGGGCAGTAGAGGCTTGGTTCAACTTGGCTCGGGCAGTAGTGGTTTAGTTCAGCTTGGCTCAGGGCAGTAGTGTTAACACAGTGTTAGCATGTCCCATCCCATTGCATCCCTCCCATGACAACACAGGACAACTTCCTACCTCCAGTTCTCCACAGTCACACTCCTCTCCTTCCTCCACGTATCCGTTGCCACACTTCTGTCCCCCGTAGAGAACCTTGACCTCAGGCATGTTGAACAGACACATCCCAACGCCCTTCTCCAGACTGGCAGAGAGATCCTTTATACTACAGGAGCTGAATACTGTAGGGAACGGGTACCTGGAGAGGAGAGAGAGAGAGAGAGAGAGAGAGAGAGAGAGAGAGAGAGAGAGAGAGAGAGAGAGAGAGAGAGAGAGAGAGAGAGAGAGAGAGAGAGAGAGAGAGAGAGAGAGAGAGAGAGAGAGAGAGAGAAGAGAGAAGAGAGAGAAGAGAGAGAGAGAGAAGAGAGAGAGAGAGAGAGAGAGAGAGAGAGAGAGAGAGAGAGAAGAGAGAGAGAGAGAGAGAGAGAGAGAGAGAGAGAGAGAGAGAGAGAGAGGGAGAACTAATGAATACTGTATGGAACAGGTACCTGGAGAGGAGAGAGAGAGAGAGAGAGGGGAGAACTACTGAATACTGTGGGGAACAGGTACCTGGAGAGGAGAGAGAGAGAGAGAGAGGGGAGAACTACTGAATACTGTGGGGAACAGGTACCTGGAGAGGAGAGAGAGAGAGAGGTAGAGAGAGAGAGAGAGAGAGGGGAGAACTACTGAATACTGTGGGGAACAGGTACCTGGAGAGGAGAGAGAGAGAGAGAGAGAGAGAGGGGAGAACTACTGAATACTGTGGGGAACAGGTACCTGGAGAGGAGAGAGAGAGAGAGAGAGGGGAGAACTACTGAATACTGTGGGGAACAGGTACCTGGAGAGGAGAGAGAGAGAGAGAGAGAGAGAGAGAGGGGAGAACTACTGAATACTGTGGGGAACAGGTACCTGGAGAGAGAGAGAGAGAGAGAGAGAGGCAGGAGAACTAATGAATACTGTGGGGAACAGGTGCCTAGAGAGGAGAGAGAGAGAAAGTAACCCCAACACTTCACACAGGAGCAACAGATCAATAGACACCCCACCCAGACCGGCGAGACACCCTCCCAGACCTGCAGGACCCCCCCCCCTGGACCTACACATAGAGGACCCACACACACATTTCTTCACACAGGGTCGTGGGGTTAGACAGGGATGCAGCTTAAGCCCCACCCTCTTCAACATATATATCAACGAATTGGCGCGGGCACTAGAAAAGTCTGCAGCACCCGGCCTCCCCCTGCTAGAATCCGAAGTCAAATGTCTGCTGTTTGCTGATGATCTGGTGCTTCTGTCACCAACCAAGGATGGCCTACAGCAGCACCTAGATCTTATGCACAGATTCTGTCAGACCTGGGCCCTGACAGTAAATCTCAGTAAGACCAAAATAATGGTGTTCCAAAAAAGGTCCAGTCACCAGGACCACAAATACAAATTCCATCTAGACACTGTTGCCCTAGAGCACACAAAAAACTATACATACCTTGGCCTAAACATCCGCGCCACAGGTAACTTCCACAAAGCTGTGAACGATCTGAGAGACAAGGCAAGAAGGGCATTCTATGCCATCAAAAGAAACATAAATTTCAACATACCAATTAGGATTTGGCTAAAAATACTTGAATCAGTCATAGAGCCCATTGCCCTTTATGGTTGTGAGGTCTGGGGTCCGCTCACCAATCAAGACTTCACAAAATGGGACAAACACCAAATTGAGACTCTGCACGCAGAATTCTGCCAAAAATATCCTCTGTGTACAACGTAAAACACCAAATAATGCATGCAGAGCAGAATTAGGCCGATACCCACTAATTATCAAAATCCAGAAAAGAGCCGTTAAATTCTACAACCACCTAAAAGGAAGCGATTCACAAACCTTCCATAACAAAGCCATCACCTCCTCTCCTCTCCCCTCCTCTCTTCTCCCCTTCTCTCCTCTCCTCTCTTCTCCCCACCTCTCCCCTCCTCTCCTCTCCCCCTCTCTTCTACCATCCTCTCCTCTCCTCTATTCCCCCTCCTCTCCCCTCCCCTCCGCTCCCCTCCTCTCCCCTCCCCTCCGCTCCCCTCCTCTCTTCTCCCCTCCTCTCCTCTCCTCTATTCTCCCCTCCCCTCCTCTCTTCTCCCCTCCTCTCTTCTCTTCTCCCCTCGTCTCCTCTCGTCTCCCCTCCTCTCTTCTCTTCTCCTCTCTTCTCCCCTCCTCTCCCCTCCCTCTCCTCTCCTCTCCTCTCCTCCTCTCCTCTCATCTCCCTCCTCTCTTCTCCCCTCCTCTCCTCTCCTCTCATCTCCCCTCCTCTCTTCTCCCCTCCTCTCTCTCCTCTCTTCTCCCCACCCTCCCTCCCTCCTCTCCTCTTCCCTCCTCTCCTCTCCCCTCCTCTCCCCTCCTCTCCTCTCCTCTCCTCTCATCTCCCCTCCTCTCTTCTCCCTCCTCTCCTCTCCTCTCATCTCCCCTCCTCTCCACTCCCTCCTCTCCCTCTTCCCTCCTCTCCTCTCCCCTCCTTCCCCTCCCCCTCCCTCCTCTCCCCTCCCCTCCGCTCCCCTCCTCTCTTCTCCCCTCCCCTCCTCTCCTCTCCTCTCCTCTCATCTCCCCCTCCTCTCTTCTCCCCTCCTCTCCTCTCCTCATCTCCCTCCTCTCTTCTCCCCTCCCTCTCCTCTCCTCTCTTCTCCCCTCTCTTTCCTCCTCTCCTCTCCCTCCTCTCTTCTCCATCCTCTCCTCTTTCTTCCCCACCTCTCCCCTCCTCTCCTCTCCCCTCCTCTCTTCTACCATCCTCTCCTCTCCTCTATTCTCTCCTCCTCTCCCCTCCCCTCCGCTCCCCTCCTCTCCCCTCCCCTCTCCCTCCTCTCTTCTCCCTCCTCTCCTCTCCTCTATTCTCCCTCCCTCCTCTTTCTCCCCCTCCTCTCTTCTCTTCTCCCCTCGTCTCCTCTCGTCTCCCCTCCTCTCTTCTCTTCTCCTCTCTTCTCCCCTCCTCTCCTCTCCTCTCCTCTCCTCCTTCCTCTCATCTCCCCTCCTCTCTTCTCCCCTCCTCTCCTCTCCTCTCAGCTCCCCTCCTCTCTTCTCCCCTCCTCTCCTCTCTTCTCCCCACCTCTCCCCTCCTCTCTACTCCCCTCCTCTCTTCTCCCCTCCTCTCCACTCCCCTCCTCTCCTCTTCCCTCCTCTCCTCTCCCCTCCTCTCTTCTCCCCTCCTCTCCTCTCCTCTCTTTCCCCCACCTCTCCCCTCCTCTCCTCTCCTCTCTTCTCCCCACCTCTCCCCTCCTCTCCCTCTCCCCCTCTCTTCTACCATCCTCTCCTCTCCTCTATTCTCCCCTCCTCTCCCCTCCCCTCCGCTCCCCTCCTCTCCCCTCCCCTCCGCTCCCCTCCTCTCTTCTCCCCTCCTCTCCTCTCCTCTATTCTCCCCTCCCCTCCTCTCCCTCTCTCTCCCTCCTCTTCCTCCCTTCCCTCTATTCTTCCACTCCCTCCTCTCTCCTCTCTTCTCCCCCTCTCCCTCTCCTCTCCCTCTCTTCTCCCCACCTCTCCCCTCCTCTCCTCTCCTCCTCTCTTTACCATTCTCCCTCCTCTCTTCTCCCCTCCCTTCCCCTCCCCTTCTATTCTCCCCTCCTCTCCCCTCCCCTCCTCCCCTCCTCTCTTCTCCCTCCTCTCCCCCCTCTATTCTCTTCTCCTCTCCCCTCCTCTCTTCTCCCCTCCTCTCTTCTCCCCTCCCTTACATTTACATTTACATTTAAGTCATTTAGCAGACGCTCTTATCCAGAGCGACTTACTTCTTCTCCTCTCCTCTCTTCTCCTCTCGTCCCCTCTCGTATCCCCTCCTCTCTTCTCCCCCTCCTCTCCCCTCCTCTCCTCTCTCCTCTCCTCTCCTCTCCCCTCCTCTCTTCTCTCCTCCCCTCTCTTCTTCTCCTCTCTTCTCCCCTCGTCCCCTCTCGTATCCCCTCCTCTCCTCTCCCTCTCTTCTCCCCTCCTCTCCCCTCCTCTCTCTTCTCTTCTCCTCCCTTCTTCTCCTCTCCTCTCTTCTCCCCTCCTCTCCTCTCCTCTATTCTCCCCTCCTCTCCCCCTCCTCTCCCCTCCTCTCTTCTCCCCTCCTCTCCTCTCCTCTATTATCCCCTCCCCTCCTCTCTTCTCCCCTCCTCTCTTCTCTTCTCCCCTCCCTTCTTCTCCTCTTCTCTCTTCTCCTCTCGTCCCCTCTCGTATCCCCTCCTCTCTTCTCCTCTCCCCTCCCCTCCTCTCTTCTCCCCTCCTCTCTTCTCATCTCCCCTCGTCTCCTCTCGTCTCCCCTCCTCTCTTCTCCTCTCCTCTCCTCTCTTCTCCCCTCCTCTCCCCTCCTCTCTTCTCCCCTCCTCTCCTCCCTCTATTCTCCCCTCCTCTCCTCTCTCCTCCCCTCCTCCTCTTTTATTCCCTCTCCTCTCCTCTCCTTCTTCTCCTCCTCCTCCTCTCCTCCCTCCTCTCCTCTCCTCTCCTCTCCTCTCCTCTCCTCTCCTCTCCTCTCCTCTCCTCTCCCTCCTCCTCTCCTCTCCTTCTCTCCCTCTCCTCTCCTCTCCTCTCCTCTCCTCTCCCTCTCCTCTCCTCTCCTCTCCTCTCCTCTCCTCTCATCCTTTGGGGCGTTTTAAAGTAACAGATGTTCTGAGACAGGTAAATGAAAACGACAACTCCACGACTCACGTCAAACTGACTTTTTGTTGTTGTTCTGACATCTGATGTGTCTATAAATATGAGGATCTTTTGACGTGTTTTGAAATGATCTCTAAAGGCTGCCTTTGATATTCTCTTTGAGTGTGTGTGTGTGTGTGTGTGTGTGTGTGTGTGTGTGTGTGTGTGTGTGTGTGTGTGTGTGTGTGTGTGTGTGTGTGTGTGTGTGTGTGTGTGTGTGTGTGTGTGTGTGTGTGTGTGTGTGTGCGTGTGCGTGCGAGTGAAAAGAGTGCGGTGAAAAGTGAAAAGTGCGGCGTGGTGCGAAAGTGCGTGTGCGTGTGCGTGTGCCAGTGCGTGTGCTGAAGGGAAGGAGGTGCAGCAGTGTGTGTGTGCTGTGTTGAAGGTGCGACCCCACGCTGTGTCTGACCACCAGCCCTGCGTTCTAACATCAATATTATAATGTGACCTGAAGGGAAGGAGGACACAGTGCAGCAGTTTACACTCTGCAGATCAAAAGATCAGAGAGACTGAATACTAATACTGTAGTGGTGGAAGGTAGAGAGAACAGAGAGACTGAATACTAATACTGTAGTGGTGGAAGGTAGAGAGAACAGAGAGACTGAATACTAATACTGTAGTGGTGGAAGGTAGAGAGAACAGAGAGACTGAATACTAATACTGTAGTGGTGGAAGGTAGAGAGAACAGAGAGACTGAATACTAATACTGTAGTGGTGGAAGGTAGAGAGAACAGAGAGACTGAATACTAATACTGTAGTGATGGAAGGTAGAGAGAACAGAGAGACTGAATACTAATACTGTAGTGGTGGAAGGTAGAGAGAGAACAGAGAGACTGAATACTAATACTGTAGTGGTGGAAGGTAGAGAGAACAGAGAGACTGAAT
The DNA here is from genome assembly GCF_021184085.1 of Oncorhynchus gorbuscha. Taxonomy (NCBI): domain Eukaryota; kingdom Metazoa; phylum Chordata; class Actinopteri; order Salmoniformes; family Salmonidae; genus Oncorhynchus; species Oncorhynchus gorbuscha. The sequence goes on from NW_025747335.1 coordinate 59,980, forward strand.
ACTAATACTGTAGTGATGGAAGGTAGAGAGAGAACAGAGAGACTGAATACTAATACTGTAGTGGTGGAAGGTAGTAGAGAAAGAGAGACTGAATACTAATACTGTAGTGGTGGAAGGTAGAGAGACTGAATACTAATACTAATAGTGGATGGAAGGTAGAGAGACTGAATACTAATACTGTAGTGATGGAAGGTAGAGAGAACAGAGAGACTGAATACTAATACTGTAGTGGAAGTGGAAGGAATACTAATACTGTAGTGATGGAAGGTAGAGAGACTGAATACTAATACTGTAGTGGTGGAAGGTAGAGAGACTGAATACTAATACTGTAGTGGTGGAAGGTAGAGAGAACAGAGAGACTGAATACTAATACTGTAGTGGTGGAAGGTAGAGAGACTGAATATTAATACTAATACTGTAGTGGTGGTAGTAGAGAGAACAGAGAGACTGAATACTAATACTGTAGTGATGGAAGGTAGAGAGACTGAATACTAATACAGGAGAGACTGAATACTAATA
>NW_025747336.1:0-10000 GCF_021184085.1 Oncorhynchus gorbuscha
ACTGTAGTATAGGCCTATAAATAGGTCAAGGTCAGATTACCTGTTTTGAACAATGGATGCCAACAATGGACAGAGAGCAAGAAGAGTAGGAGGGAGAGGAAGAGGACGAGGGCAAAGAAGAGAAGGAAGGAGAGGCATCTCTAATGAGATTAGGGCAAAATTTGTTGATCATGTGATCACCACGGTTTGACCATGAGAGAGGCTGGACTGAGAGTCCAGCCCAATTTGAGTCGATTTACAGTGGCCTCCATAATTCGAACTTCAGAAATGACAACAGGTATGCAACTATCTAATGATTATTTTAGCATTAAAGTAATGTTCTGTAAAATACGTATGACTTCATAGTATTGCATAAACATTTGTAACTCTAAGCCATCCATTTACTGCACTGCATTGAATGAATGAGGTTGGTTATCATGCTGTACTACATTTTTTGTACATTGTTTACAGTTCCTATGCTGAACATACTGAGTTTGAATTCTGTACAGAGTGGAAAGGCAAAGACATCATGGAGGACGAGGACGCTTGTTTACAGATGTACAAGAGACTGCAATTATAAATATGGTCTATGTGGGGACATAGAGGTTGCCTCTGTCCAAGGTTGGATACGCCACGCTAGGAGATTCTTCCCTCGATGTTTGGAAAGAGAAAACCTATCTTGTGATGTGGATGAAGTATCGTGGCCAGACTCAGACTTGTATGCTACTCTATACAACAGTAATGTTTGGCCTAATAAATATTTTCTGTTTCTACATTGCATTGGTGTTTACAGTGTATTTGTTACCCCTCTCAGCCGATTACTTTCACTGTAAAACATTGTTATATCACTGTAGAACATCATTTTATCTACATTGAAATGTAGATATAAGCCTATGAAAGACCAAAGTGTTATGCAGGTGAATGAGGACCCAAAAGCAACTTAACGAAAACAGAGTCTTTATTCCAGTCTTAGACAAAGGTGATAATCGTGGATAATATCTTGGTGAAAGCAAAAACAGGAAAACTGAAATCCACTCGTCAGTAGAGAGGAATGACTGGAGACTCTACCACAGACTGCAGGTTTCCGGGAAGGCACCGGCCGTAGCTGACACTGACACCTGCTTACACGCAGCATCTGAAGAAGGTAAAACACGACAGGGCGAAACAAGGACACAGAACAGCGAACATCATACAAGGATCCGACAAGGACAGAAGCGGAAAACAGGGGAGAAATAGGGGCTCTAATCAGAGGGCAAAATAGGGGACAGGTGTGAAAGAGTAAATGAGGTAGTTAGGAGAATGAGGAACAGCTGGGAGCAGGAACGGAACGATAGAGAGAGAGAGCGAGAGAGGGAGAGAGGGAGGGGAAGAGAGGGATAGAAAGAGGGAAAGAACCTAATAAGACCAGCAGAGGGAAACGAATAGAAGGGAAGCACAGAGACAAGACATGATAACCAATGACAAAACATGACAGTACCCCCACTCACCGGCGCCTCCTGGCGCACTCGAGGAGGAACCCTGGCGGCAACGGAGGAAATCATCAATCAACGAACGGTCCAGCACGTCCCGAGATGGAATCCAACTCCTCTCCTCAGGACCGTAACCCTCCCAATCCACTAAGTACTGGTGACCACGTCCCGAACGCATGTCCATGATCTTCCGTACCTTGTAAATAGGTGCGCCCCTCGACAAGGACGGGGGGGAAGACGAACGGGGCGTGAAGAAAGGCTTAACACAGGAGACATGGAAGACAGGGTGGACGCGACGAAGATGTCGCGGAAGAAGCAGTCGCACAGCGACAGGATTGACGACCTGAGAGACACGGAACGGACCAATGAACCGCGGAGTCAACTTGCGAGAAGCTGTCGTAAGGGAAGGTTACGAGTGGAAAGCCACACTCTCTGACCGCGACAATACCTAGGACTCTTAATCCTACATTTATTGGCGGCTCTCACAGTCTGCGCCCTGTAACGGCAAAGTGCAGACCTGACCCTCCTCCAGGTGCGCTCACAACGTTGGACAAAAGCCTGAGTGGAGGGAACGCTGGACTCGGCGAGCTGGGACGAGAACAGAGGAGGCTGGTACCCAAGACTACTCTGAAACGGAGATAGCCCGGTAGCAGACGAAGGAAGCGAGTTGTGGCGTATTCTGCCCAGGGAGCTGTTCTGCCCAAGACGCAGGGTTTCTAAAAGAAAGGCTGCGTAATATGCGACCAATCGTCTGATTGGCCCTTTCTGCTTGACCGTTAGACTGGGGATGAAAACCGGAAGAGAGACTGACGGAAGCACCAATCAAACGACAGAACTCCCTCCAAAACTGTGACGTGAATTGCAGACCTCTGTCTGAAACGGCGTCTAATGGGGAGGCCATGAATTCTGAACACATTCTCAATGATGATTTGTGCCGTCTCCTTAGCGGAAGGAAGCTTAGCGAGGGAATGAAATGTGCCGCCTTAGAGAACCTATCGACAACTGTAAGAATCACAGTCTTCCCCGCAGACGAAGGCAGACCGGTAATAAAGTCTAAGGCAGTGGTCACCAAACTACGGCCCGCGGGCGGTCTGAGACCCGTCAGCACATTTGGCCCGGCCCTCTGAACAATACCAGAGGCGCTATCGAATTTTTTTCCTATTTGGCCTCCAGAAAAAAAAATCCTAGGCCCGGCCCTGTCAAAGAGAGAACGGAATAATGGCGAAAAGGTTAGCCCACTGAAGAAAATTTGATTCAGAATGCAGGGTATTTAACCTGCAGTGGACAAAGGATTATTTTTTGTTCAATGCAAAGAAAAGGCTGTTTGTCTCATCTGTCCAGACGGTGGCGGTATTCAAACGAATACAATCTTCGCCGACACTATGAATCCCGTCACAAAGACAAGAGACGATAGCTTGCAAGGCCAAATACGAGCAGACAAACTCTCAAAGCTAAAAAGTGGACTACTATCTCAGCAGAATACATTTGTACGCCAAGCTCAGCTGAACCAGGCATCCGTTCGGGCCAGCTTTCGGGTTGCTAAACTGATAGCAAAGAAGCGGTAAGCCTTTCACTGACGGAGAGTTTGTTAAGAAATGTATGGATGCTGTCGCGGAGGAGGTGTGTCCCGAGAAGAAAGATGCATTTAATGCCGTAAGTCTGTCGCGAGTACAATCACCAGACGCGTTGAAGAAATCGGGAGTAATGTATATGCCCAGCTGCAGCAGAAGACGAAAGAATTTGACTTTTTTCATTAGCACTTGATGAGAGCACGGACGCTGCAAGACACAGCGCAACTGCTCATTTTTATTCGTGGAGTTAGCGCAAACTTTGACAGATATGCGAGGAGCTGGCAGCCCTCCAAGGTCTCAAAGGGACTACAACGGGAGAGGATATTTTTGTCAAAGTGTGCCAAACCATGGAGAAGTTGGACCTGGACTGGTCAAAGCTAGCTAGCATCACGACTGACGGGGCTCCTAGCATGGTGGGCGAAACTTCGCGGTCTAATAGGACGCATGAACCGGGAGTTGGAAAAAGGGGTCTCACCGCCCCGCTACGAGTCCACTGCCTAATTCACCAGCAAGCACTGTGCTGCAAAGTGTTGACGTGGGATTCTGTAATGAAGGTTGTGGTGTCGTGATAAACTTCATCAGAGCAAAGGGACTTAAACACAGGCAGTTCCAAGAATTCCTGTCTGAACTGGAGTCTACGCACGGAGATGTGCTGTACTACACAGAGGTCCGATGGCTGAGCCGGGGCAGAGTTTTGAGGCGTTTTACGAGCTGCTACCCGAAATTAACGCATTTCTTCATTTAAAAGACAAAACGGTCCCAGACCTGATCGACCCAGAATGGAAATGGCACCTCGCATTTTTAACAGACGTGACAGAAATACTTAACAGCCTTAACTTGCAGCTACAAGGCGAGGGGAAACTCATTTGCGACATGTATTCACACATAAAAGCATTTGAGGTGAAATTAGCGCTGCTTTTGGAACAAGTGAAAAAGCGCAACTTCGTCCATCTTCCTGCTACCCAAAACCTGTCGACTGAGAACCCAGCGGTCCCGTTCCCAGCTGAAAAGTGCGTGGAAGCACTGGAAATGCTGAAGGCGGAGTTCGGTGTGCGATTCAGTGAAAGAAATCTGTCTTTTCAGAACCCCTTTGTTGCCGACATTGATGAAGCCCAGCCTTCATATCAGTTTGAGTTGGCTGTTACAGAACTGTGATGTTCTGAAAGACGCATTCAAGCCCAACAGTCTCATTGACTTCTATGCCGCCCTCCCAAACAACACATATCCAAACATCAAAAAACACGCAATGAAAATGTCCACAGTTTTTGGCAGCACGTATATCTGCGAGAAAACCTTTTCTCGCATGAAACTGCTGAAAACCCCGATGAGATCAAGATTGACAGATGAACATTTGCATCAGTGCTTGAGACTGGCTGTAACTAGAATGGAACCTGATATTCAACTTCTCACCAGCCAGATGCAGGCCCACAGTTCACACTGATGAACATACATAGGTAAGCTCACTTTTCTGACTTGAATGAGTCATTCTGAGCATAAACAAATATAATCATAATAAAATCTACTGGGATAAAATCCATCTTTACAACCATACTGGTAGTGAAATGTATTGTGCTGTGTAGGTGCTGTATCACTTAGTTCAGTTTCTCAACCTGCTTCTTTTGTGGTTTTCACAGGAAAGTTGATGAGAGAGAGCTGCAAACAGCGGTGTCTACAAGCCTACTGGAACCTACAAAAGGATTATAAGGAAGGAACACAAGAACTTTAAGAGACTGCTCATATGTGTCAGAGAGATTCTGCTCTGACAACTGAGCTGAACTTTTATCTGTTAAGATTGTGCATGGCATGACAGAAAGTTAATGTCCATGGCTTTTTTTTCTATGAAGAACCCAGAGAGAGTTATTTAGTTATTATTTATTTCCTGTTTTTTTCTGTGAAGAACTCAGAGAGGGTTATTTAGTTATTATTTATTTCATTAATAGTGTTATTATTTGTTTCCTGACTTTTTTCTGTAAAGAACCTGGAAAGGGTTATTTGGTTATGTGTGGCTTTCTGGAAAACAATACATTTTTAAGCTCCCCTACGATCGTCACACTTTTTCTGTTACAAACTGACACCGGCCCCCCATCAGAGAAGGGAAAAGTTATGTGGCCCTCACAGGAAAAAGTTTGGGGACCCCTGGTCTAAGGCGATGTGAGACCATGGTCGAGAAGGAATGGGAAGCGGTCTGAGACGACCGGCAGGAGGAGAGTTACCTGACTTAGTCTGCGCGCAGTCCGAACAAGCAGCCACGAAACGGCGCGTGTCACGCTCCTGAGTAGGCCACCAAAACCGCTGGCGAATAGAAGCAAGCGTGCCCCGAACGCCGGGGTGGCCAGCTAACTTGGCAGAGTGAGCCCACTGAAGAACAGCCAGACGAGTAGAGACAGGAACGAAAAGAAGGTTACTAGGACAAGCGCGCGGCACGCAGTGTGAGTGAGTGCTTGCTTTACCTGTCTCTCAATTCCCCAGACAGTCAACCCGACCACACGCCCTTCAGGGAGAATCCCCTCGGGGTCGGTAGAAGCCACAGAAGAACTAAAGAGACGGGATAAGGCATCAGGCTTGGTGTTCTTATTACCCGGGCGATAAGAAATCACGAACTCGAAACGAGCGAAAAACAACGCCCAACGAGCTTGACGTGCATTAAGTCGTTTGGCAGAACGGATGTACTCAAGGTTCTTATGGTCAGTCCAAACGACAAAAGGAACGGTCGCCCCCTCCAACCACTGTCGCCATTCGCCTAGGGCTAAGCGGATGGCGAGCAGTTGCGGTTACCCACATCATAGTTGCGTTCCGATGGCGACAGGCGATGAGAAAAATAAGCGCAAGGATGGACCTTATCGTCAGAATGGAAGCGCTGGGATAGAATGGCTCCCACGCCCACCTCTGAAGCGTCAACCTCGACAATGAATTGTTTAGTGACGTCAGGAGTAACAAGGATAGGAGCGGATGTAAAACGCTTCTTGAGGAGATCAAAAGCTCCCTGGGCGGAACCGGACCACTTAAAACACATCTTGACAGAAGTAAGAGCTGTGAGAGGGGCAGCAACTTGACCGAAATTACGAATGAAACGCCGATAGATATTAGCGAAACCTAGAAAGCGCTGCAACTCGACACGTGACTTTGGAACGGGCCAATCACTGACAGCCTGGACCTTAGCGGGATCCATCTGAATGCCTTCAGCGGAAATAACAGAACCGAGAAATGTGACAGAGGAGACATGAAAGGCGCACTTCTCAGCCTTCACGTAGAGACAATTCTCTAAAAGGCGCTGGAGTACACGTCGAACGTGCTGAACATGAATCTCGAGTGACGGTGAAAAAATCAGGATATCGTCAAGGTAGACGAAAACAAAGATGTTCAGCATGTCTCTCAGTACGTCATTAACTAATGCCTGAAAGACAGCTGGAGCATTAGCGAGACCGAACGGCAGAACCCGGTATTCAAAATGCCCTAACGGAGTGTTAAACGCCGTTTTCCACTCGTCCCCCTCTCTGATGCGCACGAGATGGTAAGCGTTACGAAGGTCCAACTTAGTAAAGAACCTGGCTCCCTGCAGAATTTCGAAGGCTGACGACATAAGGGGAAGCGGATAATGATTCTTAACCGTTATGTCATTCAGCCCTCGATAATCCACGCAGGGGCGCAGAGTACCGTCCTTTTTCTTAACAAAAAAAACCCCCGCTCCGGCGGGAGAGGAAGAAGGCACCACGGTACCGGCGTCGAGAAAAACAGACAAATAATCCTCGAGAGCCTTACGTTCGGGAGCCGACAGAGAGTATAGTCTACCCCGAGGGAGTGGTCCCCGGAAGGAGATCAATACAACAATCATACGACCGGTGAGGAGGAAGGGGAGTTGGCTCTGGACCGACTGAAGACCGTGCGCAGATCATGATATTCCTCCGGCACTCCTGTCAAATCACCAGGTTCCTCCTGAGAAGAGGGGACAGAAGAAACAGGAGGGATAGCAGACATTAAACACTTCACATGACAAGAAACGTTCCAGGATAGGATAGAATTACTAGACCAATTAATAGAAGGATTATGACATACTAGCCAGGGATGACCCAAAACAACAGGTGTAAAAGGTGAACGAAAAATCAAAAAAGGAAATGGTCTCACTGTGGTTACCAGATACTGTGAGGGTTAAAGGTAGTGTCTCACATCTGATACTGGGGAGAAGACTACCATCTAAGGCGAACATGGGCGTGGGCTCCCCTAACTGTCTGAGAGGAATGTCATGTTTCCGAGCCCTTGCTTCGTCCATAAAACAACCCTCAGCCCCAGAGTCTATCAAGGCACTGCAGGAAGCAGCCAAACCGGTCCAGCGTAGATGGACCGACAAGTAGTACAGGATCTTGATGGAGAGACCTGAGTAGTAGCGCTCACCAGTAGCCCTCCGCTTACTGATGAGCTCTGGCTTTACTGGACATGAAATGACAAAATGTCCAGCAGAACCGCAATAGAGGCAAAGGCGGTTGGTGATCCTCCGTTCCCTCTCCTTAGTCGAGATGCGAATACCTCCCAGCTGCATGGGCTCAGTCTCTGAGCCGGAGGGAGGAGATGGTTGAGATGCGGAGAGGGGAACACCGTTACGCGAGCTCTCTTCCACGAGCTCGGTGACGAAGATCTACCCGTCATTCTATGCGGATGGCGAGTGCAATCAAAGAGTCCACGCTGGAAGGAACCTCCCGGAGAGAATCTCATCTTTAGCCTCAGCGTGGAGTCCCTCCAGAAAACGAGCGAGCAACGCCGGCTCGTTCCAGTCACTGGAGGCAGCAAGAGTGCGAAACTCTATAGAGTAATCCGTTATGGATCGATCACCTTGACATAGGGAAGCCAGGGCCCTAGAAGCCTCCTTACCAAAAATTGAACGATCAAAAACCCGTATCATCTCCTCTTTAAAGTTCAGATAATCGTTAGTACACTCAGCTCTTGCCTCCCAGATAGCTGTGCCCCACTCCCGAGCCCGACCAGTAAGGAGTGAAATGACGTAAGCAATCCGAGCTCTCTCTCTAGAGTATGTGTTGGGTTGGAGAGAGAACACAATATCACACTGGGTGAGAAAGGAGCGCCACTTAGTGGGCTGCCCAGAGTAACATGGTGGGTTATTAACCCTAGGTTCCAGAGACTCTGAAGACCAGGAAGTAGCTGGTGGCACGAGACGAAGACTCTGAAACTGTCCTGAGAGGTCGGAAACCTGAGCGGCCAGGGTCTAGAGAGGAATGACTGGAGACTCGACCACAGACTGCAGGTCGCTTCGGGAAGGCACCGGCCGTAGCTGACACTGACACCTGCTTACACGCAGCATCTGAAGAAGGTAAAACACGACAGGGCGAAACAAGGACACAGAACAGCGAACATCATACAAGGATCCGACAAGGACAGAAGCGGAAAATAGGGGGAGAAATAGGGGCTCTAATCAGAGGGAAAAATAGGGGACAGGTGTGAAAAGAGTAAATGAGGTAGTTAGGAGAATGAGGAACAGCTGGGAGCAGGAACGGAACGATAGAGAGAGAGAGCGAGAGAAGGAGAGAGGGAGGGGAAGAGAGGGATAGAAAGAGGGAAAGAACCTAATAAGACCAGCAGAGGGAAACGAATAGAAGGGAAGCACAGAGACAAGACATGATAACCAATGACAAAACATGACACAAAGAGCTTTAGATTTAGAACAATCGTGTTTACATGGTATATCCAAAAATGTACTATTATGAAAGCAGTGTTTGCCATTTGATGCAAATGCTTCATTCTGACATGTGTTTATGGCATTTTGAATGCAGTGTTACATTTTGAAGGAGATGTGAGGCATTTTGCATTTTGTGTGTGCAGTTTTGGGAATTGTGTGTAGGAGATAGTTTTGAAAACTTGTGTAAGCAGTTGGAAAAAACTGTAATCAAACAATGAGATTCTGGAAAAGGACCATATCACCTCCACCCTACCTGACACCCTAGACCCAGTCCAATTTGCTTACCGCCCAAATAGGTCCACAGACGATGCAATCTCAACCACACTGCACACTGCCTAACCCATCTGGACAAGAGGAATACCTATGTGAGAATGCAGTGGTAGGCTTGATTACCAACATCGACTACAGCTCGGCATTTAACACCATAGTGCCCTCCAAGCTCGTCATCAAGCTTGAGACCCTGGGTTTCGACCCCGCCCTGTGCAACTGGGTACTGGACTTCTTGACGGGCCGCCCCCAGGTGGTGAGGGTAGGCAACAACATCTCCACCCCGCTGATCCTCAACACTGGGGCCCCACAAGGGTGCGTTCTGAGCCCTCTCCTGTACTCCTGTTCACCCACGACTGCGTGGCCACGCACGCCTCCAACTCAATCATCAAGTTTGCGGACGACACAACAGTGGTAGGCTTGATTTACCAACAACGACGAGACGGCCTACAGGGAGGAGGTGAGGGCCCTCGGAGTGTGGTGTCAGGTAAATAACCTCACACTCAACGTCAACAAATCTTAGGAGATGATTGTGGACTTCAGGAAACAGCAGAGGGAACACCCCCCTATCCCCATCGATGGAACAGTAGTGGAGAGGGTAGTGAGTTTTAAGTTCCTCGGCGTACACATCACAGACAAACTGAATTGGTCCACCCACACAGACAGCATCGTGAAGAAGGGCGCAGCAGCGCCTTTTCAACCTCAGGAGGCTGAAGAAATTTGGCTTGTCACCAAAAGCACTCACAAACTTCTACAGATGCACAATCGAGAGCATCCTGTCGGGCTGTATCACCGCCTGGTACGGTAACTGCTCCGCCCACAACCGTAAGGCTCTCAGAGGGTAGTGAGGTCTGCAAAACACATCACCGGGGCAAACTACCTGCCCTCCAGGACACCTACACCACCCGATGTCACAGGAAGGACATAAAGATCATTAAGGACAACAACCACCCGAGCCACTGCCTGTTCACCCCGCTATCATCCAGAAGGCGAGGTCAGTACAGGTGCATCAAAGCTGGGACCGAGAG
>NW_025747336.1:17500-60486 GCF_021184085.1 Oncorhynchus gorbuscha
CTGCACATCAGCATGAATATATTCATTGTTTTCTATTCCACTGTGTTGACTGAGAGCATGAGGATGAATACAGGGTTGTGTCTCATGCCCATTTTGTTTGAAACGGCAGGGTAATCATCCAGGTGTATCTATATGTATTGACTAGGCCTGAAAGACTGTGTTTCAAGTCGGTGTGTCAGATTGAGGTGTTCAAATGGAAGTAGGCTTTGATGCTGAAATATTTGTAAAGGTTTCCCATAATGCAATGTTTCCTAGTCTTTTCGACCACCAGACGGTACAAGTATTTGTTGTAGCTCTGAATTAGCACCCCTCATTTAACCATGTAACCAATCATCAACGGTTGTTTCTGGACGGGACCCTTTACTATTTCACAACAAACCCACCAGACAGGAAGTGCTCAATCAGCAATACTATGACATCACATCCTGCTGCACACTGGGTCAGCAGAGATATGTTAGGAAAGCATACAAACAGAACCAACAGCCAAACAGATTCCCCCTTCACACAACACACACAGCTGTTTCCTCCTCTGACTCCCCTGAGTGTGTGTGTGTGTGTGTGTGTGTGTGTGTGTGTGTGTGTGTGTGTGTGTGTGTGTGTGTGTGTGTGTGTGTGTGTGTGTGTGTGTGTGTGTGTGTGTGTGTGTGTGTGTGTGTGTGTGTGTGTGTGTGTGTGTGTGTGTGTGTGTGTGCGTGCGTGCACTCTCTGGTTCCTGGAAAAGTGAGGGATTGAGTTACACTCTGTGGTGAGACAATATGCTGACAATGTCAGTTCCTTTTCCTTTCAACCCTCTTTCTCTCTCTCTCTCTCTCTCTCTCTCTCTCTCTCTCTCTCTCTCTCTCTCTCTCTCTCTCTCTCTGTGTCTCTCTGTCTCTCTCTCTCTCTCTCTCTCTCTCTCTCTCTCTCTCTCTCTCTCTCTCTCTCTCTCTCTCTCTCTCTCTCTCTCTCTCTCTCTCTCTCTCTCTCTCTCTCTCTCTCTCTCTCTCTCTCTCTCTCTCTCTCTCTCTCTCTCTCTCTCTCTCTCTCTCTCTGTCTCTCTGTCTCTCTCTCTCTCTCTCTCTCTCTCTCTCTCTCTCTCTCTCTCTCTCTCTCTGTCTCTCTCTCTCTCTCTCTCCTCTCTCTCTCTCTCTCTCTCTCTCTCTCTCTCTCTCTCTCTCTCTCTCTCTCTCTCTCTCTCTCTCTCTCTCTCTCTCCCTCTCTCTCTCTCTCTCTCTCTCTCTCTCTCTCTCTCTCTCTCTCTCTCTCTCTCTCTCTCTCTCTCTCTCTCTCTCTCTCTCTGTCTCTCTCTCTCTCTCTCTCTCTCTCTCTCTCTCTCTCTCTCTCTCTCTCTCTCTCTCTCTCTGTCTCTCTCTCCGCTTTGTTCCTTTAATAATGTTGCCAGTGCCAGTCAATACAAAAATAATATTTCATTCATATCAATCTCATTTCAAACTAAAGGCCAAGACTAAATTAAGTCCTTTGTATGAGTCTCTATTGAATAGTAAGGGTTCCTGTTAAGCAATTTTTCCAGGAGGGTTTTTCGGCTCTATTTGCTACAATCCCCTTCTATGAGGATCATGAAAGGCAATAGTGACTTAAGATTCTGTGAGTGTGTGGTGTGTGTGTAAGCACGTTTGTGTAAGCGTGCACGCGTGTGTGTCTATATGTGTGTGTGTGTAACCTTGCCCTGAGGCATTACTATTGTATTAGCAGTTGGAACACGTAACCTTCACCTTTACTCTCGACTCAACATCCAACATAACACAGCCCCACTTATAATATACTGCTTCAACTCTAGGTCACTGTCACACCAGCCTTTGCTTTGGCTCCCCCTCCTGTCCAGCTCAGGCGTTCGGCATTGCCGGCCTTCGAGCCTACTATTTCCTGAGTACATTATATTTTTCACTTTGGGTTCGCCCTGTGCCTTTTTGTTTATGACGATATATTTTGAGCACAAAAGCGTTTGGGTTTTGTCCTGTTTTGATCTATGGTGCTTAAATAAATGCAGTAGTTCTAAACCTGTATCTGCTTCCTGCCTACTCCTCTCTACACTAGTGACAGAATGACCGACCTAAGAACACAGGAAGTAGCAGGACATCCGACCTCTTCGCTATAGGAGCGAACTCGTGCCTGGAGCGCCTCAGGACTGACATGGACGAGGTGCTCCGGGCCGTACGCTAACTGCAGGATACACCACCACCTTCCCCTGTTGTGGTTCCAGCCACATCACCCGGTCTGATCAGCAACGTCTACCTGCCCCTTTCGGAGTGGTTTGACAGCACCCCCAGCTCATTGTAGGGGCTTCTCCTGCAGTGTGACCTCCACCTGGCCCTCCATGCCCGAACAGCCTCCGAGAAGGACAAGGTGGCCTTGGTGATGGACCACCCCTGGAACACCTGTCCCAGAAGGAGAACCGGGCGTGGAAGCGACAGGCCGAGGAGCGATCCTGCACCTTCCCAGGTAAGTGTGACCGTGCCTTGCTCCTCTCTGTCCAGCCAGCCCGTCCTCCTCTCTGTCACTTTCCCAGACTATCCTGCCCTAGTGGACACACTGCTGCAGGCAACTTCCTAGATCGGTCAGTGGCCTTATTATTACGCATTCCTCTAGTCCCTTTACAACCCCCTATTCCAGTCCTTGCCCTAGGCAACCATCCCCTAGGAACAGGACTGTTGCGCCTGACCACGATTCCCATTTCCCTCACAGTTACTCACATTCACCATGAACACACCACTTTCCTCATCTTAGACTCTCCTGCACACCCCGTAGTTTTAGGTTTCCCCTGGCTACAGTTGCATAACCCCGGTATATCCTGGACAGAGCGGAGGTTGTTGGGTTGGTCACAGGAAAGTCAGTGGAGGTGTCTCTCTGTGTCAATCTGTGCCACTTCCGTGGAAAGTCCGGACGAGGCCACCCACTTCCCTATTCCGGAGAAAAACAGAAACCTAGAGGTGGACTTTTCGAAGACTCGTGCCGCGTGCCTGCCCCCTCATCGCCCATGGGACTGCACTATCGACCTACTGTCTGGTTCTGCCCTCCCGCGGGGGCACATCTACCCTCTCTCGCATGCAGAAACCGAATCCATGGAGGCCTACGTCCAGGAGACAATGGCCCAAGGATTCATCTGTCTGTCCACCTCTCCGGCCACCTCCAGCTAATTTTCCATGAAGGAGGGAGGTCTCCGCCCCTGTATCGATCACACTGAATAAGACTACTGTTAAATTCAGTTATCCCATGCCTCTCATACCTACTGTAATCGAACAGATGCATGGTGCTAAGTACTTTAAGAAATTGGATTTACACAATGCCTACAACCTGGAGGGGGGGGGATGAATGGAAGACCGCCTTCAGCACCAGGCACAACGAATACAGGATAATGCCCTACGGCCTTACAAATGCACCCTCTGTGTTTCAATCATTCATTAATGAGGTGTTTAGTCGCTGTGTAGTGGTGTACATAGACGACATCTTGGTGTACTCCACTACACGCGAGCAACATGTCTCTCATGTCAGGTCCGTTTTGGAGAGGCTGATGGGGCATCACTTGTACGACAAGACGGAGAAATGCCTTTTCTTTCAGCAGGCAGTCTCCTTCCTAGGCTATCGTATATCCACAGCGGGAGTGGAGATGAAAGAGCAGAGGGTCAGTGCAGTACGGTCGTGGCCTGCCAACATCAAGGCGGTGCAGCACTTCCTTGGTTTTTCCAACTATTTCAGACGCTTCATTAGGGGTTTCAGCACAGTAGTGGCCCCTCTCACCTCCCTACCGAATGGAATGTCCTCGACAGCTGCGCTGGACTGGGGAGGCCAACAAAGCCTTCCATACGCTCAAGGAACATTTTACTAACCTGCCTGTTCTGGCTCACCCTGACCAGTCTCTGCCCTTCATCATGGAGGTGGACGCGTCTGAGGTTGGAGTAGGGGCTGTTCTCTCCCAATGCACTGGATCGCCACCTAAACTCCATCCATGCGCCTTCTACTCACGGAAGCTGTCTCCCGCGGATGGCGGAATTACGACGTGGGGATCGTGAGTTGTTGGCCATCAAGAAGGCGCTAAAGCATGGCAGTACTGCCTGGAGGGTACTAAACACCCATTCCTTGTCTGGATGGACCACAGGATCTTGGTTTACATTCAAGCAGCAAAGACGCTGAACCCGCATCAGGCCAGGTGGGCCCTATTCTTTGCCATGTTTTACTTTACCCTCTACTACCGGCCAAGATCAAAGAACATTAGGCTGATGCGTTGTCCTGGGTGCATGACACAGAGGATCGGCGGGAGAACGTGACACCCATTATTCCCCTGTCCCGCATTGTGACTCCTGTTGTGTGGACGCGGACATCCGTCGAGCCCTGCGACAGAAGTATTCACCTGCCCACTGTCAAAGGGGCGTATCTACGTCCCCTCTGATGTGCGGGACCATCTCGGGGCACCAGTATAGCCCGTACTTTCGACTGTCTCCCCGCCAAGTACTGGTGGCTCAACTTGGCCCGGGACGTCCGGGTCTCTTCCTGCCCTACCTGCGCACAGAGCAAGACACATAGACACCTCCCGTATGGCAAACTCCACCTGCCTCCGGTTCCACAATGACCCTGATACCATCTCTCTGTGGACTTTGTCACAGACCTTCTCCCTCGGAGGGGCACACCATCATCCTGGTCATTGTGGACCGGTTTTCCAAAGCCTGTTTGATTCCTCTGCCTGGTCTTCCTAAGGCCCTGCAGACTGCGGAGTCTCTCTTCCCTCACGTCTTCCGGCACTACAGGATCCAGGAGGACGTCTGACCATGGTCCTCAGTTCACCTCCCGTGTCTGGAAGGCCTTCATGGAACGACTGGGGGTTACGTTCAGTCACACCTATGAGTTACGTCCCCAATCAAATGGGCAGGTGAAAAGGGTAAATCAGGAACTGGGTAGGTACCTTTGTAATTACTGTCAGGACTACGCAGAAAACTCCCTACGTCACTCCTCCGTTATCCTCACACCCTTTCAGTGTGTTCTAGGCTATCAGCCGGCCCTGGCACCAGAGTCAGAACGAGACGAGACGAGACGATTGGTTTCGGCGTGCTGAGGAGGTATGGAACACCGAGCACACCCATCTCCAGTGTGTCGTCCTCCGGCAGAAGGCGCAGGCCGATCGTCACCGCAGTGTGGCCTCGGTCTTTCACCCCGGTGACAGGGTCTGGCTTTCTATGAAGGACCTGCTCCTCCGCCTGCCCTGCCGGAAGCTGAGCCCGTGGTTTGTGGGGCCGTTCAAAGTCCTGAGGAGTGTCAATGAGGTGACATACAGATTACAGCTCCCTGTCAAATACCGTATCTCACCCTCATTTCATGTATCTCCCCTCAGGCCGGTGGCAGCTGGTCCCTTGGCTAGTGCTTGACCCCACGACGCACCTCCCACTCACTTGGATGTCGAGGGGGCCCCGGCATACTCCGTTCGTAGCCTGTCGGACTCATGGCATTGTGGGGGCTTCTCCAGTACCTGGTCGACTGGGAGGGTGCGGTCCCGAAGAGCGGCGCTGAGTTCTAGCGCGGGACGTCCTGGATCGTTCTCTCATTTGGAACTTCCACAGGCATCGTCCCGACCGACCCGCACCGCGTCTTCGGGGTCGTCCCCAAGGTGTGCGGTGTCCCACTCCTGGAGCAGTGCCTCAGAGTGGAGTACTGTCACACCAGCCTTTGCTTTGGCTCCCATTCCTGTCCAGCTCAGGCGTTCTGCATCGCCGGCCTTCTAGCTGCTGTCCAACCTACTCCTGGCAAATGCCCTTCAATCATCAACCCCAGATTTGTCTCGTCATCATTACACAAACCTGGTTCCTATCCCCACTCTATCTAACCAGGTGTCTGGTTAGACTGTAAACTCTCCTTCCAGACTCACATTAAGCATCTCCAATCCAAAATTAAATCTAGAATTGGCTTCCTATATCGCAACAAAGCATCCTTCACTCATGCTGCCAAACATGCCCTTGTAAAACTGACCATCCTGCCGATCTTCGACTTCGGTGATGTCATCTATAAAATTGCCTCCAACACTACTCACAAACTGGATGCAGTCTATCACAGTGCCATCCGTTTTGTCACCAAAGCCCCATGCACTACCCACCATTGTGACCTGTACGCTCTCGTTGGTTGGCCCCTCGCTTCACACTCGTCGCCAAACCCACTGGCTACAGGTTATCTACAAGTCTCTGCTAGGTAAAGCCCCACCTTATCTCAGCTCACTGGTCACCATAGCATCACCTGCTTGTAGCACGCTGCAGCAGGTATATCTCACTGGTCACCCCCAAAGCCAATTCCTCCATTGGTCGTCTTTCCTTCCAGTTCTCTGCTGCCAATGACTGGAACAGACTGCAAAAATCTCTGAAGCTGGAGACTCATATCTCCCTCACTAGCTTTAAGCACCAGCTGTCAGAGCAGCTCACATATCACTGCACCTGTACATAGCCCATCTGTAAACAGCCCATATATCTACCTACCTCATCCCCATACTATATGTATTTATTTATTTATCTTGCTCCTTTGCACCCCAGTATCTCTACTTGCACATTCATCTGCTGCACATCTACCATTCCAGTGTTTTAATTGTTATATTGTAACACCACGATCCTGGTCGTTGTGGATCAGTTCTCTAAATCTTGCCGCCTCCTTCCTTTGCCCGGGTCTCCCTACGGCCCTACAGACTGCGAAGGCCCTGTTTTACACACGTCTTCCAGCACTACGGGGTGCCTGAGGATAAAGTGTCTGGAGGGCATTCATGGAACGTCTGGGGGTCTCAGTCTTCGGGTTTTTTACTCCGAGAGTAACAGGCAGGTGGAGAGACCAGGATGTGGGTAGGTTTCTGCGGTCTTATTGCCAGGACCGGCCGGGGAGGGGCGGCATTCATCCCCTGGGCTCCGCCACTCCTCCACTAACCTCTCTCCCTTCCAGTGTGTACTGGGGTATCAGCCGGTTCTGGTACCTTGGCATCAGAGCCAGATCGAGGCTCCTGCGGTGGCCTAATGGTTTTTAGCGCTCGGGGGAGACCTGGGAAGCCACTCATGTGGACCAGCAATGGGCCGTGAGGCGTCAGAAGGCGAGCACCGATCTCCACTGCAGTGAGGGACCGGGTCTGGCTCTCGACCCGAAACTTGCCCCTCTGCCTGACCTGCCGGAAGCTGGGCACGCGGTTTGTGTAGCCATTCAAAGTCCTGAGAAGACTGAACGAGGTTTGTTACAGATTACAGCTTCCCCAGATTACCATATTAACCCCTCGTTCCATGTGTCTCTCCTCAGGCCGGTGGTGACTGGTCCACTCCAGGAGTCTGAGGTGCGGGAGGGTTCCTACTCCCCTCTGGACTTCGAGGGGGCCCCGGCGTATGCTTTTCGATCCATACTGGACTCGGCGTCGGGCGAGGGCCTTCAGTACCTCGTGGAGTGGGAGGGGTACGGTCCGGAGGAGAGATGCTGGGTGCCGGTGTAGGACGTTTTGGACCCTTCGTTGCACTGTCTCCATCCGGATTGCCCTGCGCCTTGTCCTCCGGGTCGGCCCCGAGTCGCAGTTGACGTGCTGCCGGAGCCGAACGTCGGGGGTGGGGGGGGTCCTGTCTTTTACATGTGGAGTGTGATTAAAACAGTAACTCACTGCCATTGTCAACAATCAGCACTTTTTGGAGGAACTCCTTTCAACGTCTCTTCTCCAACGATTAATGACAAAGTAGTCTACCACTAGAACTGTGTTTAAATTAAAGGTTCAAAATGAAAATGTGTAGCAGAAAACCAAGTTACTTATAGTGCTTATAGTGCTGTATATGGCCAATGTAGAAAACATTGCAAACAGTTCTTTAACCATTATTCTACTACTACTACTATCACCACCACTACTTCGCCTACTATGACTACTACCACTACAACTAATATGACGACTACTACTACTATCACTACTACAACTATGACTACTGCTACTCTGACTACGACTACTATCACTATTACTACTACGACAATAACTACGACTACTACTACTGTTACTACTACTATTACTGTTACTACTACAACGACTATGACTACGACTACCACTACTCTCTGTCAGGACCCGGTTACGAACCCGGGTCTCCGGAGTGAGAAACAGTCACTTAACCAACTGAGCCACGAATAGTCGGCAGAACCCAGAAGGTGAGGCAGACACAGCAGTACTTGAGACAGTGTATTTAATGAAGTAAAAAAGTGAAGTCCTTCAGGAAAACATGTAACTCCACAACCTCAAAAGGAATTCCACAAAAACAAAGGTAATCCTCCAAGACAAAAAGGTAAATCCACAAAGCTTTTTTTGATGATTTTATATATTTTTCTAAATATTATAGACTACCTTTTCATATGTCACCTCTATGAAGCATCAAAATGGTGAATGTGCACTGTAGGATATAGACCAGAGCTGCCCAATCATGGTCATGGTGGGCCTAAAACACATCTGGTTTTTGTTTCTACCTGTAAGTTAATTGGACTGTGATTGTTATCTGTCAAGTACAGACCTCTCTCTATTTTATAATAATTAACAGACCAACCAGAAGCTTTTTGTACATACTGTAACCTGTTAACAAATAGTAATTATCAATGACATTTGCTTTTTTTATTTGTTGTAATTTATTTTTCCACCTGTGGGTGGTACCAAAACATTGTTGTAATGTCAAATTCCACGCATATTTATGTATATTCTCTATTTTATATATCTTGATAAAGTTTGTAGTGTTGGTGCATGTATAATTTTAATAGTTATTTGTTTATAATTTCCTTTTTAGAAATCTTTAGTCTGCTTTAGGCCAGATTGAAGAACAATCTGTCCTTAATGGCGATGTACTCTTATAATCTCCACCCGGCACAGCCAGACGAGGACTGGCCAACCCTCGGAGCCTGGTTCCTCTCTAGGTTTCTTCCTAGGTTCCTGCTGTTCTAGGGAGTTTTTCCTAGGCACCGTGCTGCATTGATTGCTGTTAGGGGTTAGCCTCTGCTGCATTTCTGTATAGCACTTTGTGACATTTGCTGATGTAAAAAGGGCTTTATAAATAAATGTGATTGATTGATTGAGTGGTAGGTATAGCATAAAAAGCCTCAAAAGATACTCAAAAATAAATAAACAAGAACAAAAAAACAGAATTCCACAAGAGAGTCCACCGGGATCAACAAGAGTACACAGAATACTAGGGCTGGGTGCTAACATACAAACACAGAGCAAATAACTGAGGAAAACTAAGGGTTTAAATACAATCAGGGGGAAACGAGGCACAGGTGCAAATAATAATGGGGATCAAGGGAAAACAAAAGGTCAAAAAGCACAATGGGGGCATCTAGTGACCAAAAACCGGAACAACCCTGGCCAAATCCTGACAGAATCCCCCCCCCCCTAGGAACGGCTCCTGACGTTCCTACCAGCTCTCTCAGGGTGGAGGGCCCTGAACTGACGAATGAGGTCAGGGTCCAGTATGTCTTTTGCAGGAACCAAGGAGCGCTCCTCGGGACCGTAGCCTTCCCAGTCCACCAGATACTGCCAGGACCGCTGCACCCGGCGGGAATCCAGTATCCGATGGACGGTATAAGCCGGCTGGCCTCCAATGACACGAGGTGGAGGGGGAGGTCTGTCTGCCGGGACAAGGGGAGAAAAAACAACAGGTTTTAATAAGGAAATGTGAAACATGGGATTAATCTTAAGGGATCTGGGTAAGTGTAGGCGATAAGAAACTGGGTTAACTCTCCTGGCAACCTTAAAGGGACCGATGTATTTTTGGGACAGCTTGCGAGACTCCACCCGTAGTGGTAAGTCTCTTGTGGAGAGCCAGACTCTCTTGCCCGGGCGCAGGGTAGGCCCGGGACGGCGACGTCTGTTGGCTTGTTGTTGGTACCTCTGTGAGGAACGCATAAGATTAAGACGGGTCTTCCTCCACATAAACCGACAGCGTCTGACGAACTTCAAGGCTGAAGGCACTCTGACTTCTGCCTCCTGGTCCGGGAACAATGGAGGGGCATAGCCAAACTGACACTCGTGCGGGGACATACCAGTGGAGGAGGAGCGCAAGGTGTTGTGCGCATATTCGGCCCAAACAATGAAGGACGACCATGTGGACGGGTTGTTACGAGTCATACATCGGAGGGTGGTTTCCAGCTCTTGATTCATCCTCTCTGTTTGGCCGTTGGACTCCGGATGGTACCCTGAAGATAGACTGGCAGAAGCCCCCATGAGTTGGCAGAAGGCCTTCCAAAACCTTGAGGCGAACTGGGGACCTCTGTCAGAAACCATATCTTGAGGAATGCCGAAGACTCGGAACACATGATTAATTACCAACTCAGCCGTTTCCTTGGCAGAAGGTAACTTAGTCAGAGGGACGAACCTGGCCGCCTTTGAAAACCTGTCGATTATGACTAGGATAGTAGTATTGCCATGGGATGGAGGAAGGCCAGTAATAAAGTCCAACGAGATATGGGACCAGGGTCTGTGGGAACAGGTAAAGGGTGAAGGAGTCCTTGAGGGCGGAGGTGAGAAGATTTGCCCTGGCAGCACATGGGGCAGGCATTGACGAAAGTGGCAACGTCTTCTCTTATGGTAGGCCACCAGAACTTACGCTGGATGAACTCCAAGGTGCGACCTACGCCCGGGTGACAGGTGAGGCGGGAGGAGTGCCCCACAGAAGGACCTGAGTCCTCACTGCCTTGGGGACAAACAACCGATTGGCAGGACCTCCTTTCGGGTCCGGTTCGATAGCTTGAGCTCGTCTCACGGTATTCTCAACTTGCCACGAGATCGGAGCCACAATCTTAGCAGCAGGAAGGACAGGCATGTCCGTGTCATCTCGAATGGCAGGAGCGTAGACTCGGGACAGGGCATCCGGTTTGAGATTCTTCGACCCGGGCCGATAGGTGAGGATAAACTGGAATCGATTGAAGAAAAGAGACCATCTAGCTTGTCTAGAGTTCAACCGCTTCGCCTGCTGGATATACTCCAGATTTTTGTGGTCCGTAAGCACTTGAAACGGGTGAGAAGCCCCCTCGAGCCAGTGTCTCCATTCCTTCAATGCCATCTTAACCGCTAGGAGTTCACGATCCTCCACATTGTAGTTCCTCTCAGCCGGGGTAAGCCGGTGTGAGAAGAAAGCGCACGGATGAAGCTTCTTGTCTTCACCCCTCTGAGACAGGACAGCTCCAACACCAACCTCTGAGGCGTCTACCTCCACCACAAACGGTTCATCCGTAGTCGGTAGTATCAGGATGGGAGCAGAGAGGACGCGCTGCTTGAGTCCTTGGAAGGCCATCTCAGCTTCTCTTCCCCACAAAAACCTTGCATTGCCACCCTTGGTTAAAGCTGAGAGAGGGCTGCCACCAAGCTGAAGTTCTTGATGAACTTGCGGTAAAAGTTAGTGAAGCCCAGGAAACGCTGAACTTCCTTAACGGATTTGGGGGTGGGCCAATCCGCTACCGCCCCTACCTTCCTGGGGTCCATTTTGACTCGACCGGGTTCCACTACAAATCCCAGGAATTGTACTCGGGATGAATGGAATTCACATTTTTCCGGCTTAACGTACAGATGGCTGTCTAGGAGACGTTTGAGTACTTGTCTGACATGCTTTGTGTGTTCTTGAAGAGAGCTCAAAAAGATGAGGATGTCATCCAAGTAAACAAACACAAATATGTTAAGCATATCCCTAAGCACATCGTTTATGAGCGCTTGGAACACCGCTGGGCGTTGGTCAGGCCGAAGGGCATCACCAAGTATTCATAGTGACCAGTAGGCGTGTTGAAAGCGGTCTTCCACTCGTCACCAGGTCTGATCCGCACAAGATGGTATGCGTTCCGCAGGTCAAGCTTAGTGAAAACAACTGCTTCCTGGAGCAGCTCGAAGGCTGTGGCCATAAGGGGTAGCGGGTAACGGTTACGGACGGTTATGGCATTGAGTCCCCGGTAGTCGATGCAAGGACGTAATCCACCGTCTTTCTTGGCCACAAAGAAAAACCCTGCTCCCGCCGGGAGGTGGATGGATGCATGAGGCCTGCTTCCAGAGCGTCCTTGATGTAGGTATCCATAGCAGCTCGTTCGGGTGGAGATAGGGAAAAGATCCGACCCTGGGGGGCAAGTGCCCGGAAACAGTTTGATGGGGCAATCATAAGGTCTATGGGGTGGTAGCATGGTGGCCCTCTGTTTGCTAAATACCAGTTTGAGGTCATGGTAACACTCGGGAACTCGGGTCAGGTCGATGGATTCTAAAGACTCGGGAGTAGAACTCGGGAATTCGGGAAAATACAAGTAGCTTGGCACGTAGGACCCCACTGCTTGATAGTGCCCACAGACCAGTCGATGTGAGGGTTATGGCTGTGAAGCCAGGGGTATCCAAGGACGAGAGGGAACTCGGAACAGGAGATCAAATGAAAGTTCATCAATTCCTGGTGTTGTGAAACTGAAAGTCGCAAGGAGGTAGTGACATGAGTGACAAGTCCAGATCCCAAAGGGCTTCCATCCAATGTAGTAACCCTCATGGGGTCACTTAGAGTTCAGAGGGAACGCCATTCTCCTTCGCCCAGACATGAAGTTACCTGCGGCTCCAGAGTCTACCAAGGCTTGAAAGTGAAGCTTGTGGTTGTCCCAGGAAAGGGTGACTGGAATGAGCAGACGGGGAGTTGGACCGATGGGAGGAGGTTATGTTTCCCGTTACAGTTCCCCCGGTCTGTACGGGACAGAGCGTTTCCCTGGAGCCCGGGACACGTGGAACGGAAATGGCCCGGTTTGCCGCAATATAGACAGCGTCGCTCCTCATCCGGCTGTCTCTCTCAGCCTGGGAGATGCGTCCAATCTGCATGGGTTCCTGTGGAGCCAGCGAGGATAAAGGTGGGGACTCGGAGCTGGGACTGATAGGGGCTAGAGGTCTACGGTTGAGTTCTCTCTCTCTCAGACGCTGGTCAATGCGTGAGGCCAACTTGATCAGGGACTCGAGATTGTCCGGTGGTTCCGGAGTGGCCAGTTCATCTTGGATAGTGTCGGAAAGGCCTTTCAGAAAGCACACCGTGAGCGCCTCATTGTTCCAGCCATTTGCTGCTGCCACAGTGCGGAACTGGGTGGCATAGTCCGTCACGCTGCGCCGACCTTGGTGGAGAGTCAGGAGCTGTTTGGCTGAGTCAGGACCACTGCTTGGGCCTTGAAACACTCGTTTGAATTCCTCAGCAAAGGCAGAGTAGCTGGCACAGCAGGAACTATCGGCATCCCACACAGTAGTAGCCCAGGCCAGGGCTTTTTCCGACAGCAGGGTGATGATATATGCGATCTTAGACCAGTCGGTGGGGAACGACGAGGGTTGCAGCTCGAAGGAGAGAGAACATTGGGTGAGAAACCCTTTACAAGCACTTGGATCACCTGAGAACCGTTGGGGAGGTGGAAGACGAGGTTCAGCCAGAGGGTTAACTGCCATGGGTACGTGAATCTGAGGTACTGGGACGGGAACTGTTGCCGGGGTAAGTCCACAACCTAACCTCCACAACCTCAAAAGGAATTCCACAAAAACAAAGGTAATCCTCCAAGACAAAAAGGTAAATCCACAAGGTGGTAGGTATAGCATAAAAAGCCTCAAAAGATACTCAAAAATAAATAAACAAGAACAAAAAACAGAATTCCACAAGAGAGTCCACCGGGATCGCAGGTCCTAATCCAGGCACTTGTCATCTCCCGTCTGGATTACTGCAACTCGCTGTTGGCTGGGCTCCCTGCCTGTGCCATTAAACCCCTTCAACTCATCCAGAACGCCGCAGCCCGTCTGGTGTTCAACCTTCCCAAGTTCTCTCACGTCACCCCGCTCCTCCGTTCTCTCCACTGGCTTCCAGTTGAAGCTCGCATCCGCTACAAGACCATGGTGCTTGCCTACGGAGCTGTGAGGGGAACGGCACCTCAGTATCTCCAGGCTCTGATCAGGCCCTACACCCAAACAAGGGCACTGCGTTCATCCACCTCTGGCCTGCTCGCCTCCCTACCACTGAGGAAGTACAGCTCCCGCTCAGCCCAGTCAAAACTGTTCGCTGCCCTGGCCCCCCAATGGTGGAACAAACTCCCTCACGACGCCAGGACAGCGGAGTCAATCACCACCTTCCGGAGACACCTGAAACCCAACCTCTTTAAGGAATACCTAGGATAGGTTAAGTAATCCCTCTCACCCCACCCCCCCTAAGTTTTAGATGCACTATTGTTAAGTGACTGTCCCACTGGATGTCATAAGGTGAATGCACCAATTTGTAAGTCGCTCTGGATAAGAGCGTCTGCTAAATGACTTAAATGTAATGTAATGTAATGTATCAACAAGAGTACACAGAATACTAGGGCTGGGTGCTAACATACAAACACAGAGCAAATAACTGAGGAAAACTAAGGGTTTAAATACAATCAGGGGAAACAAGGCACAGGTGCAAATAATAATGGGGATCAAGGGAAAACAAAAGGTCAAAAAGCACAATGGGGGCATCTAGTGACCAAAAACCGGAACGACTCTGGCCAAATCCTGACACTCTACATTGACCACATTTTTCTTGATGGCCATGAGACACAACTGATACACTCCCACTGTTGTCGGCCATCCAAGCAGCATGTTAGTGATGCGGCAACATGTAAGCCTGGTGTATTTAGAACTTTCCATACCATTTGAGTCTACTTCCAAGAAGAACCTGGTAATGGGTCTACTAAGGTAGCTACTAGGAGTCTAGGTAGCTGTGCAGTATACCACGTCTCTCCATGTTACATGCATGTTTCCTGTTTCACTGGTCAGGTTAAGAATGGCCCATTCATTCATGTAGTCTGCTGGGCTTTCATGTGGCTCTGAAACACGGACCAGGCAAATATTCATAACATCCCATGTTAACAGAGCCTGTCTGTGTGTGCTCCAGCCCTCCAACGTGCAGGCTCACGCATGGTGCTCACGCACGATCAGGGAAATAATCAGGAATGGCACCCCACCTCTGGCTTTGAAAAAGGTTAGCCAGCTACCATTCCCCCATCAACTCTGAAGGCTTATAACAATAATACACACACACACACACACACACACACACACACACACACACACACACACACACACACACACACACACACACACACACACACACACACACACACACACACACACACACACACACACACACACACACACACACACACACACACACCATAATTCTATCACCAGGACCATTGAGTATGAGAGCTTTACATAAATAAACCCAGATATTTTCCTGTAGCTCCAGTTACATGGGGAGGATAGAGGGAGTTAAAGGGCTGGAAGACAGTTTGATTTAGATATAGTTGGAAAGGGGTGAGGAAGGAGAGTATTGTTTAGATATATGGTATTTTGGGGGTATTGCTTATACAGTGGTATTGCTTATACAGTGGTATTGCTTATACCGTGCATTCGGAAAGTATTCAGACCCCCTTTTTCCACATTTTGCTAAAATGGATTAAATAACAAATGTTCCTCACCAATCTACACACAATACCCCATAATTACAAACCGAAAACAGGTATCGTAGAAATGTATAAAAAAAACAACTGAACTACCTTATTTACATTAGTATTCAGACCCTTTACTATGAGACTCAAAATTGAGCTTAGGTGCACCCTGTTTCCATTGATCATTCTTGAGATCTTTCCACAACTTGATTGGAGTCCACCTGTGGCAAATTAAATTGATTGGATATGATTTGGAAAGGAATACACCTGTCTATATAAGGTCCCATAGTTGACAGCGCATGTCAGAGCAAAAAACAAGCCATGATGTCGAAGGAATTGTCCGTAGAGCTCCGAGACAGGATTGAGTCAAGGGACAGATCTGGGAAGGGTACCAAAACAGTTCTGCAGAGTTGAAGGTCCCCAAGAACACAGTGGCCTCCAACATTCTTAAATGGAAGAAGATTGTAACCGCCAAGACTCCGCCTGGCCAAACTCAGCATTCGGGGAGAAGGGCCTTGGTCAGGAGGTAGATAGCATCAGACTTCCTCTGTGGAGATGGGAGAACCTTCCAGAAGGGCAACCATCTCTGCAGCACTCCACCAATCAGGACTTTATGGTAGACTGGCCAGATGGAAGCCACTCCTCAGTGAAAGACACATGACAGCCCACATACAGTTTTCCAAAAGACACAAGATTATCTGGTCTGATGAAACCAAGATTGAACTCTTTGGCCTGAATGCCAATCGTCACATCTGGAGGAAACTTGACACTATCCCTACGGTGATGGGATCTACAGAGAAGAATGGGAACAACTCCCCAAATACAGGTGTGCCAAGCTTGTAGCGTCATACCCAACAGTCAAGGCTGTAATCGCTGCCAAAGGTGCTTCAATAAAGCACTGAGTAAAGGGTCTGAATATGTATGCAAATGTGATATTTCAGGTTATTATTTAGAATACTTTTTTTTTAAATCTAAAAACCTGTTTTTTGCTTCGTCATTATGGGGTATTTTGTGTAGATTGATGAGGGAATAAAAGTATTTGGAATAGAATAAGTCTACAACGTAAAAAAATGTGTGAAAAGAAAGCACTGCATATAATTTTAGGGGATTGAGAAGGGCAACGAGAGCTCGGCATGGAAGAGATAAAAGACAAGGAGCAAAGAATAGGGCTCTCCAAAGTGTTTCAATCTGAAACATTTCAGTCATACACTCATCTCAAGGCAGCTTGGTAATACAACCTATCAGTCATAGTAATTCAAACTTTCCTCAATAAAGCAGTCAGTGCTACTAAGAGAAGAAGTGCTAGTGTTTGTGCAAGAAAGGCAAGTATAACTTTAAGCTGTTATGTTCTACTGTTTTTCTGTGCACAATATAGGGAATAGGGTGCGGTTGAGATTCATGTGTTCTTTCTTGTGAAGCCAGATTTCCAGGTAATAGAAATGAAATATTATTCTGATTAACTGACTCAGGTGAGGTGTTGTGACCGGTTTTGTACCCGGAACACAACGTGAGGCAGCGGTACACTGTTCCCGTCAGGTGAGTTCCCTGAGATCGGTCTGAGAAAACACCAGCTGTTGTCGTGACTTTCCTCTCTCTATGTGTCCATGTATTTTTATTAATGTCAATGAATATTAAGCCTATTCAGACATCCATAACTACATAATTATATTGTATCCTGTCATTAATGTAATCCATCCATGTTCATAAATTGTAACATCTGCTTTAACAGCTGCCAAACACTACTGGTTGGTTGCTTTCTTTGATGATGATAATACGCTTAGGCCGCTCTAATGCTACTTGATGCCTCTTCTTAGCTCTAAGTACATTTCTGAAAACTACTAGTGTGTTACAAACTAGTATGATACAAACTAAGGAATTGTTATGCGGGTGAATGAGGACCCAAAAGCGACTTGGCGAAAACAGAGTCTTTAATCCAGTTAAGGAAATATGCAATACTCCTAGACAAATCGGAGCGGTAAATAAAGCATAATAAACAATTCCACTCGAAATGACGAGAACAGACTGGAGACTCGATCATAAACTGCAGGTTGCCTCGGGAAGGCACTTGACCGTAGCAGACTCAGACACCTGCTCACCACGCAGCATCTGAGGGAAACACGACACGACAGGGCGATACAAAGACACAGCACGGTGAACAATATACAAGGATCCGACAGGACAGAAACGGAAAACAAGGGGAGAAATAGGGACTCTAATCAGGGGAAAAGATAGGGAACAGGTGTGGGAAGACTAAATGATTGATTAGGGGAATAGGAACAGCTGGGAGCAGGAACGGAACGATAGAGAGAAGAGAGAGAGGAAGGGAGAGAGAAAAAGGGGAACGAACCTAAAAAGACCAGCAGGGGGAAAATGAACAGAAGGAAAAGCAAAATGACAAGACAATATAAGACAAAACATGACAGGAATATTGGGATGTTAGCTCCAGTTAGTTATAAGTTTCCTTTTTCTAAAAAGTTAACCCTTAGGCATAGATCTAGGATCAGTTTACCTATTTCCCTTAAAAATAACCTAAGATCAGAATCAAGGGGTACCCATATAGCACATAACGTTCTGAGGACCATATGTATCTTAGAGCTTAGAGCTTGGTGAGAGCGTGGTTGTCTTATCGTTATTTTGCATACAACGTTACCACATATTTCTGGGAATGGTGCAGGATAGTTGCTTGGCGTTGGTACATTCTTAGCACATTTATACAGAACTTGACAAGAAAACGTTACTTTCTTGGTATTTCATTACTTTAACATGGTTACATTTAATTTCAATTTTGTTAATGTTCTATGAAAATTCTCCAACTGGTTTTACATTGGGAATGTTCTCAATTAGTTCAGAGAACGTTAAGAAACAACATTCTTCTGTGGGAATTTCTGTACTTCAACATAACGTTTCCTACAGGTTTCCTTGTGGTTCTATTTTAAGTCATGTTCTCAAATTGTTCGAGAACATTAAGAAAACTTTCCATAAAAAAATATAAGAAAACTTTAGTAACATTCTAAGAATCCTATTTAAAAGGGCAAATTCTCGCAGTATATCGCAGGAATTTGATTTCATGCCGAAACTGGATTAGATACATTGCTAGTTAAATCAAAGTTCAAGGCCAAAAATATGAAATTCCCAAAGTCACAAAAAAAGAAAGATTTTGTCATGGGTTCAGTTGTCACGCCCTGGTCGAAATATATTATGTTTATCCCAATTTGTAAGTCGCTCTGGATAAGAGCGTCTGCTAAATGACTTAAATGTAAATGTAAATGTATTCTTCATTTATTTCGGTCAGGCCAGGGTGTGACATGGGTTATTGTGGTGTGTTTTTGTCTTGGGGTTTTGTGGGGTGTCTCGTAGTCTATGGCTGCCTGAGGCGGTTCTCAATCAGAGTCAGGTGATTATCGTTGTCTCTGATTGGGAACCATATTTAGGCAGCCATATTCTTTGAGTGTTTCATGGGTGATTGTTCCTGTCCTTCTGTAGCTCAGTTGGTAGAGCATGGCGCTTGTAGTGCCAGGGTAGTTGGTTCGATTCCCGGGACCACCCATACGTAGAATGTATGCACACATGACTGTAAGTCGCTTTGGATAAAAGCGTCTGCTAAATGGCATATATTATTATTATTTGTGTTTGCACCAGATAGGGCTGTTTCAGTTTTCATTATTTCATTTCGATATTTTTGTAGTTTCTGCATGTATAGTTTTCCTTCATTAAAATATATCATGAATCATCATCACGCTGCATTTTGGTCCGATCCTTGTTCCACCTCTTCGTCAGAGGAGGAGATAGAAGAGAGCCGTTACATCAGTACCATTTGTTTGATTTTCCAGACCCTTGACTATGGTGTATCTTCATTAGCTAGCTAGCTAATGTTAGCATGATGGCTAGTGTTAGCTAGCTAGCCAGCGCTAGCTACTTAGGTAGCGAGCTCTAGACTAGTCCAATGGAAAAAAATGGAAACCGATGCTGGCTACATACATAGCTAGATGACCAAATCAAATCAAACTATATTTGTCAAATGCGCTGGGTACAACAAGTGTAGACCTTGAACTGCTTACTTAAGCCCTTAACCAACAGTGAAGTTCAAGAAGAGTTAAGAAAATATTTACCAAATAAACTCAAGCAAAAACATACCAATAATGAGGCTATATACAGGGGTTACCGGTACCGAGTCAGTGTGCAGGGGTACAGGTTAGAGGTCATTTGTACATGTAGGTAGGGGTGAAGTGACTATGCATAGATAATAAACAGGGAGTAGCAGCAGTGTACAAAGCACATGGGGGGGATCAATGTAACATTTGATAAATTGTTCTGCAGTCTTATGGCTTGGTGGCTGTTAAGGAGCCTTTTGGTCCTAGACTTGTCGCTCCGGTACTACTTGCAGTGCGGTAGCAGAGAAAACAGTCTATGACTGGTGACTGGAGTCTGACAATTTTATGGGATTTCCTCTGTATGCGAATTGTAGTGGGTCTAGGACACTTCATAGCTACAGATGTGAGTGCTACGGGGCGGTAATCATTTAGACAGGTTACCTTCGCTTCCTTGGGCACAAGGACTATGGTGGTCTGCTTGAAACATGTAGGTATTACAAACTCAGCCAGGGAGAGGTTAAAATGTCAGTGAAGATACTTGCCAGTTGGTCAGCACATGCTTTGTGTACATGTCCTGGTGATCCATCTGGCCCCGCGGATTTGTGAATGTTGATCTGTTTAAAAATCTTGCTCACATCCGCTACCAAGAGCATTATCACACAGTCAGTTGCTTGCCTCGAAGCGAGCATAAAAGGCAGTTAGGTCATCTAGTAGGCTCGCATCACTGGGCAGCTCGTGTCTGGGTTTCCCTTTGTTTTCACCTCTGCCACATCCGTTGAGCATCAGAGCCAGTGTAGTAGGATTCAATCTTTATCCTGTATTGACACTTTGCTTGTTTGATGGATATGTATGTACGTTCACCATGGGGACGACGTCGTCGATGCACTTATTGATGAAGCCGATGACTGAGATGGTATACTCCTCAATGCCATTGAATGAATTCCGGAACGTATTCCAGTCTGTGCTAGCATCATCTGACCACTTCTGTAACGAGCGAGTCACTGGTACTTCCTGCTTCAGTTTTCGCTTGTAAGCAGGAATCAGGAGGATATAATTATGGTCAGATTTGCCAAATGGAAGGTGGGGGAGAGCTTTGTAAGCATCTCTGTGTGTGGAGTAAAGGTGATCTAAAGGTTTTTTTCTTATGGTTGCACAAAAATTTGGTAAAAATGATTTAAGTTTGCCTGCATTAATGCATTAGTCTCCGGCCACTAGAAGCACCTCTTCTGGGTGAGCATTTTCTTGTTTGCTTATGGCCTTATAGAGTTGGTTGAGTGCGGACTTAGTGCCAGCATCGGTCTATGGTGGTAAATAGACGGCTACGAAAATATAGTTGAGAGCTTTCTTGGTAGATAGTGTGGTCCACAGCTTATCATAAGGTACTCTACCTCAGGCGAGCAATACCTCAAGACTTCTTTATAATATTAGACATCACGCACCAGCTGTTATTGACAAAAAGACACACACCCCCACCCCTCATCTTACCAGAAGTATCTTCTATTCTGCCGGTGCATAAAAACTTCCTCCAGCTCTATATTATCCGTGTCGTTGTTCAGCCACGATTCGGTGAAACAAGATATTACAGTTCTTAATGTCCCGTTGGTAGGATAATCGTAATCGTAGGTCATCAACTTTATTTTCCAATGATTGCATGTTAGCAAGTAGGGTTGATGGCAGTGAGAGTTTACTCACTAGCATACGGATTCGCAAAAGGCAGCCCGATCTTCCTCCTCTTTTCCTACGTCTTTACTTCATGCAAATGACGGGGATCTGGGCTTGTTCCTGGGAGAGCAGTATATCTTTCTCGTCGGACTCGTTAAGAGGCCAGGTCTAGATTTTACTCATATCCAATTTTAGACAACTGACTTCACATTTCATCTTTACCAAAACATTATCTTTGATTTGGACATTTTCCATACAACGTACAATGTATAAACATCAAACATATACTAGGAAAACGTTTTCGTAATAACGTCATCTATTAACCTTGAATAACAAAACAAAAATGACATACATTTTCATATTTCATCTATCGTTATGACCACCATTGTGGCTGAGGGAAACCATTGTTCCAAAGTCCCTTTATTTCATGTTTCATGTTCTGAGGCCGGTTCTCCATAGTGACAGGACAAAGGAATTTGTCTGTGGCCTAAGATTTAACATGGGCGTGAGGGGTCATAAAACACCCACATCTTCCTATCCCTTGAGATTCCTTCTTATCTGGTGGGGATGAAATCTCTCTGCAGGATTGTGGTCATTGGTAACCAGAGCCGAGCAGAACAGTCATGACACTGTGTGGTTGGAGACAGGTGTGCTGGAGTCAGAGCAGATCCCTACTAGCTGCAACTGTCCCATAATCAAGACCTCTACAAATACTCAGTCCTGCCACCTTCACTCTGCCAGATCGTAATCTCTGCTCAGTCAGTTCATTATTCTAGCCTTTTATGTTTATTCAAGATCCTGTTACTCTGCTGTGCCTGTATCTCTGCCTGACACTGTTTATCCTCTCATTGCAGTTACCGCTCTGTCTCTGGCTCCAGTCTCCTGTTCCACATCTCACCACCCAACTACCTTGCTCTGGATATTACTCACCACCACTATATTGAATTCCCCTCAGGACCTGTTTACCCTGTTATACTCAGCCAATTCCCAACCTGTCTCCACATCTGTTTTTTTCTGCAACTCATCCGAGCTACCACGGATCTGCACTCCATATCTCTCTGTGTACAATAAATGTTTTGGTTCATTCATCCCTGTTTCCTCATTTGAGTCTGCTCTTGGGATCCCCTGTGTTGCACCGCTTAACAGTACTGGATGAACCCAGCAGACTCCACTACTCTTCACCAAATTCTTGTTGGTCAAGGCACCCTTCTTGAGCAACATGACCAAGCCCTGAAAACATTGCTGGAGAACATCAAGAAGTTTTCACAGAGCCTGTCTGACCTACAGGTCCGAACCTCCACCGAGAGTTCACAACCAGTCTCAAGTCCCTCTTCTCCGACCCGGGAGCCTTTTGATCTGACTCCTGAGCACTATGATGGTAATCTTGGTGCTTGCAGAGCCTTTCTTGTGCAATATTCACTAGTATTTGAGCAACAGCCCTACTCTTATGCTAGTGAATGAGCCAAGATGTATTTTTTAATTGGCTGCCTTTGGAGAGCAGCTCTTTCCTGGGCCACTGTGGTGTGGGAGAGACAGTCACCTATCTGCTTCACCTACAGTGGATTTACAGATGAGATGAGGAAGGTCTTTGACCATCCGGTCTGTGGAAAGGATGCTGCTAAACAACTTCTGTCCCTTCGTCAAGGCTCACAGAGTGTGGCTGAAATGGTATGCAAGTTCCGTATCCTCGCCGCAGAGAGCGGCTGGAATGACGAGGCCCTTCAGGGAGCATTCCGGGAAGTCACTCCCCCGAGACCCTCAAGGACGATTTGGTGTCCAGAGAGGAGCCTGATGGACATGACGAACTAACTTCTCTCACTATCCACATTGACAACCGTCTCCGTGAGCGTCGCAGGGAGAGGAGAGGTAGGGTTGCATGTCCCATAACATCTGCTTCAGTGCCTTGCTCACTTTCTCAGACTGCATCACATCTCCAGGCATGTTCTAATCCTGAACCCATGCAGCTCTGCCGTCTATCTCCAGAGGAGAGGCAGCAGCATATCTGTACTAGGAGCTGTCTGGTCTCCACTTGTTCTCTGTGTCCAGCAAAAGAGGGGGGCTCAGCAGTAGTGGGGGATATGCTGTTGAGCCAACTCGCCTGCCCATCATCTCCCAGACCCCTGCTTGAGTCCAACCTTGTGTGGCAGAATCAGGCTTTTCCTCTCCCTGCTCTCATCTATTCAGGAGCCGACGAGAGCTTCCTGGACTGAGGGGTCGTTAATCAGTTGGGTCTGGAGACTGTTTCGCTCAATTCACCTGGATGCCAACGCTCTCAATGGAAAGCTACTCTTATGTGTTTTGGAGAGAACTGTTCCTGTTATCCTGTGTCTCTCTGGAAATCACCAGGAAAAGATCAGTTTCCACATAATTGACTTTTCTCACTCACTTCTGGTTCTAGGCCATCCATGGTTACAGCTACACAACCCACAGATTGACCGGTCCACCGGAAGGGTAACTACTTGGAGTACATTTTGACATTCTATTTGTCTACATTCTGCCCATCCTCCTGCCCTGTTTGCACCCCAGTCCATTCCAGAACCCCCAGACCTGTATTCTGTTCCTCTGCTCCTGTATTCAGTAAGCACCCCACCCCATCTCTGCCGCCTCACCGGACATACGACTGTGCTATCAAACTTCAGCCTTGACCTCCTCTCCCTAGTAGCAGGTTGTATAACCTCTTTCGCCCCGAGCATGAAGCCATGGAAGAATACATCCAGGAATCCCTGGCTGTTGGACATATCAGGCCATATTCCTCTCCAGTGGGAGCGGGTTTATTTTGTAAAGAAGAAGGATGGGTCACTGAAGCTGTGCATAGACTTACGTGGGTTGAATAGTATCACTGTCAGGAACAAGTATCCCTTGCCACTTATCAGTGCTGCTCTTGCCCCCCTCCATGGTGCCACAGTGTTTACTAAACTTGACCTCCGGAATGCCTACCTTCTTGTCCACATCAGAGAAGGGGATGAGTGAAAAACGGCGTTCAGCACACAACTTGGACATTTAGAGTATTTGGTTATGCCTTTTGGTCTCATTAACGCCCCTGTTGTTTTTCAGAGCCTGGTCAGTTAATGATGTCCTGAGGGATGTCATTGGGTGTTTTCTTTTTGTCTATGTGGATGACATTCTTATTTTTTCGAATGACCTTGAGGCTCACAAGCAACACATCCACCAAGTTCTCCAAAGGCTATTGGAGAATAAGCTATTTGTTAACCTCACTAGGGTAGGGGGCACTATTTTCACCTCCGGATAAAAAGTGTGCCCAAAGTAACCTGCCTGCTACTCAGGCCCAGAAGCTAGGATATGCATATAATTAGTAGATTTGGAGGGAAAACACTCCAACGTTTCTAAAACTGTTACAATAATATCTGTGAGTATAAGAGAACTGAAATGGCATGCGACAACCTGAGTAAAATCCATCCAGTAAGTACCATTACTTTGAAATGGCTGTTTTTCCAATGAAAGCCTATCCACCATTTAAAGGGATATGACCCCGATTCTGTTGCCTATGGCTTCCACTAGTTGTGAGCATTCTTTAGACATTGTTTCAGGCTTTTATTCTGAAAAATGAGGGAGAATGACAGCATTGAGTGAGTGGACCCTGGGATGTCCTCAGAGATCTTTACTGCGCGTGACCGAGAGCCTTTCTTGTTTTCCTTTTATATTGACAAAGCTTTTGTCCGGTTGAAATATGATTGATTATTTAGGCTAAAAACAACATGAGGATTGATTATAAACATCGTTTGACATGTTTCTACAAACTTTACGGATACTATTTGGAATTTTTGTCTGCCTTTTGTGACCAGATACTTACTTACACTCTCCTCTCTCTCTCTCTCTCTCTCTCTCTCTCTCTCTCTCTCTCTCTCTCTCTCTCTCTCTCTCTCTCTCTCTCTCTCTCTCTCTCTCTCTCTCTCTCTCTCTCTCTCTCTCTCTCTCTCCCAAGTTCTGTGAGGTGGAAGGTTTTCCTTTGTTCTCTATGAAAATTTACTCTCTCTATACTCTATACCATGAGGAGATCCTCAGGAATTTACGACATCTCTCTGACCACAGCAGCCTAGTTGAAGGAGGAAAGGGGGAGGCAGGGAGAGGGAGATGGGGCTTGCCACTCCCAAAGAGGGCAACGTCATGACATCAGGTATGTCTCCCTTTGAGTGTGTTCTGGGTTACCAACCTCCCTTGATCCCTGCCAAAGAGGTCTAAGTAGAGGTGCCTCAGTCCAGGATCACAAGAGCCGCTGTCGTCGCACCTGAAGGAGGGACCAGACTGCCCTTCTTCGTGCCTCCGCCACGACCCAATTCCAAGCTAACTGTCGCCGTGCTTCAGCCCAAGTCTACACTCCAGGCCAAAAGGTATGGCTTTCATCTAAGGACTTGTCCCTGAAGGTGTTTTCCAAAAAACGATCTCCCCGATTCATAGGCCCCTTTGAGATTGATCGTGTCATAAACCCCCCTACAGTTAATCTGAAACTACCAGACTCTCTCAAGATTCACCCCAACTTCCATGTATCCTTAATCAAACCAGTCTTCTTCAGTTCCCTCTCCCCTCTTGCAGCTGCTCCTCCACCCCCTTGGCTCATCGACGACCATCCTGCCTATACCGTCCGGCGGCTTTTGGATGTGCGCTGTCGGGGTCGCGGTTGGCAGTATCTGGTGGACTGGGAGGGATACAGGCCTGAGGAGCGCTGCTGGATGCCCCATCATCATATTCTGGATCCCTCCTTCTTACAGGATTTTCATACCTCACACCCAGAAAAGCCGGGTCATGCACCAGGTGGCATCCATAGAGGGGGGGGGGGGGGGGTACTGTCACATCTGCACCTGCTACACCCTCTGGTGTTCATCTGGTGTCTTCTTGACCTACAGTTACTCCCCCTGGATGCTCCCCCCCCCCCGGACTTCCTGACGGCCCGCCCCCAGGTGGTAAAGGTAGGTAACAACACATCCACCACGCTGCTCCTCAACACAGGGGCCTCCTTGGGGTCCATGCTCAGCCCCCTCCTGTACTCCTTGTTCACTCATGACTGCACGGCCAGGCACGACTCCAACACCATCATTACATTTGCCGATGACACAACAGTGGTAGGCCTGATCACCGACAACAACGAGACAGCCAAAGGGAGGGGGGGTTGGATGGGCACGGGTGGGGGTGCTCCCTACCCAACCGTGGACCCCCTGCTACCCCGTAATGGCATTAAAAACCTTTTTAAAAATGTGTCTTTTCGATTTCGGAGAAAAGGCCGAAATCGAAAAGACACGATTTAGGAGAAAAGGCCACGTCGTGATTGATGATGTTTTATACATTTGCAATATGATTCCATTCGCCCTCTTTTGGGATTTACCGGGACAGAGGAAAAATGACCAACATTTGAACATTTTATAAACGGAATCTGAATGTCCGAGAGACTTCGTTTGATAACTTTCTGGAAGATCTGGCCTTGCTGTTTTCATCCAGTCCCCAACGTTTATGGGAAGCTTGTCAGGGTCTTCACCTGGGGAACCTTGTTTGCTTTCCTGTGGGCAGAGTGGAGAGACCTGACAATAGAGGTTAGTTATTTCAAAATCCGCTGCTGCGCATTTTCATGAGGACAAGGGGCAAGTATTCCACCCAGCTCATTGTTGTAGAATGACAGACTTTTTCAAGCCCCCCTTTGATCACTTCATTAGCCCTCTGTTATCCCATTACTCTGCGGGTGATGGATGGACACAAACTTCTGGTCTACACCTATCATTTTGGCCACTTGGGCAACCAAATCTCCTATGAGACGGGTGCCATTGTCTGCAGACAAAACCTCAGGCACACCGAACCTGGGTTTAATTTCCCTGACTAGCAATTTTGCAACTGTTCGCGCATCGCAGCTTGGGGTGGGAAATGCTTCCACCCACCTGGTGAACCTGTCAATTATCACCAGGCAGCATCTCATTCTTTCTTTTCACTCTACCATGTCTATGAAATTCATAGCAAGATGGACAAAAGGTAATTTTGGAGTGGAGAACTTCCCTGGTTGCAGTGGATTTCCCTTGTCTACGTTATATAACAAACATGTCGCACAACGGTAAATGAACTGTTTGATGTGCAGATTCAAATTTGGGCAAAACCATTGGGCCGAAATGTTCTCCACCATATCCCCCTTTGACAAATGGCTCACACCATGAGCCAATCAGCAAGCAGTAGAGATCATGGTTGACTGAAAACAGGGCATAACAGACAAAAGATGTAGACATAAGCAAAACCTAGGACACAGAGCACACCCTCTCTCCGTCCACACTTGCTGAGTCTCACATATAGTTGCAATAAAAAGTATGTGAACCCTTTAGAATTACCTACATACATTTGTCTAAAAATGTGATCTTATCTTCCTCTAAGTCACAGCAATAGACAAACACAGTGTGCTTAAACTACTAACACACAAATGATTGCATTTGTCTTGTCTATATTGAATACATAATTTAAACATTCACAGTGTAGGTTGGAAAAAGTATGTGAACCCCGAGGCTAATGACTTCTCCAAAAAACAAATTGGAGTCAGGAGTCAGCTAACCTGGAGTCCAATCAATGAGACGAGATTGGAGATGTTGGTTAGAGCTGCCCTGCAATATAAAAACACTCACAAAATGTGACTTTGTTATTCACATGAAGACCTAAGTAGACCTAAGATTAATAATTGTTGACTTGCATAAGCTGGAAAGGGTTGTGAAAGGGATTTGGGGAATGGGGAGGATTTATAATAGTTTTCTTAGTAGTACAGGATTAGATAGGAGAATTAAGTTTCACTTAATGTTTGTTTCATTATTCATTTAGTCTGTAAACTGTGATTGACTACACACTCCAGTACAGTAGGTGGCAACATGCACCTCTAACATTTGTTTGTGGATGTAATGATGGGCATAATATTACAGAAGAAGAAGGATAAGCGAAAGGGAAAGTGTCAGACTCGAGAGTTAGAAACTGTTTTGTGAGGCTACCGCAAAAGCAGTGAACATTTCTGAATCATGTGCAAACTGTCTGTCTTTTTGTTTGTTCTTTCCTTTTCCACCATTGTCAACGCAGGTAAGATGGACTATCTACTTTCTCTCAACTCATTGAAAGATTTGTTGTGTTATAAAAATGTTAAACAAAACGTTTGGGATTATAGGTTATCTGCATTTTTGTCAAAAGTGAGTGATTGACATAGCATTGCTCTGTTCAATATTCTCTACCTAGAGAGTACTCTAAATACCCCAATTCATGTTGTTGAGTTCAAAAGAGTACAAGATCAAAATAGCTGACACCAGGCAGCTGCACAGATAGGGCTCTACCCCTTCCATTGTCCAAAGTCTCCTGCCCTTTTGGGTGGTGGTATAATTTCCCCCCAAATATTATTTTTTAGTGGAAATGTTTTGTCACTGTTGTTCAGACCTTGTGTCAACAACTTCGCTACCCCCCCCCCCACCCCATCCATTGGTTGCTCCTATTGATATGCTCTGTACAGAGCTTGCACACATGCCCAGTTGTGCCCTTTTCCCCTCCAGTCTGCCCTGCCCAGAGAATGAGTGAGCCCGGTATCCAAACATGCATGACTTGAGAGATGTGGTCACTGGTCGAGTGTGTGTAGCTGACTACCTAGTTCAAATATCAACAGTACAGCCACAGCAGCATAACATTTCATTATCACTTGATAACCCTTGATTTTGCCTACACCATCATCAATATTCAGTCTGATTGGCTGATACTCACAGCAGAGAGAGGCAGAAAGAAAGTTCAATCACAATCAGTGTAAAATAAATAGAGTTTGCTAACTAGTATATTTACATCAATCATCAACATCAATGATCAGCTGATAGCCCACCCTCTTTCTCAATCATGTCTTTAGGAGGCACTAACTATCTTAATTACAATTTGTGATGATGAGTGAAAGCCAAATATCTTAGCAGATAAAACCTTATAGTCCCAGGCTCTCGAAATGTCCATAACTGTATAATATCACTCCTCTCCCAGGTTCAGGATCACATTCTCTGTGGGCACTTGCAAATTACATCATCGGGGAGACGCCTTTCCCTGAGTTTACGGTTGTGGTGATGTTAGATGACATCCATGTGGCTTACTATGACTCCAACGATAAACAGCCTGTCTACAGGGGACCTAAACAAACAGGAAAAATACATGATGAATTATTTCAGGACGGAGATTATGTGTTTGGAATTATGTACCACCACATGAAAGGCAGATCATTTCACCTGAAGCACCACTTTAATCTCACAGGAGGTGTTCAAGTTCAGCAAAGAATGTCTGGCTGTGAGATGTTGGACAACGGTGAACCTGCTCTGATCATGGAAAAAGACACTTTCAATGCCATTTATACAGATCAAACGTTATATTACAACATGACACATTTTACATACGATGCTGGGAAACTACGACCAGGATATGATGGGGTGAGGAGAGAATATCTTAGAACACTTTTTGGGAATGTTTTCCTTCCCATTTGCATCAGAACACTGAAGACAATCCTGAAGAGGGAGAAGAACGTTGTGATGCGTAAAGTTCCTCCCAGACTCAGGTTGATAAAGAAAGAGGTTTCTGGAGAGTTTCAGGTGAGTTGCCTGGCGTTTGGTTTCTACCCCCGCCACATCAACATGACCCTGCTGAGAGACGGCCAGCCAGTGGCAGAACAGGAGCTGACAGGGGGGGAGGTTCTGCCTAGTGGAGACGGGACCTACCAGCTGAGGAAGAGTCTGGAGGTCAGTACTGAGGAGCTAAAGAAGAGACACAACTACACCTGCACTGCCTCTCACCTCAGTCTAGACAACAAGCTGGATGTCAGTTGGGAGTCTGGGGCAGAGAGAGTTCACCTATCCACCCTCTCAGTTCTACTGGTGATGCTGCTGGTTGTTATTCTATTGGGCATTTTCATTTGTGTCAAAAGGAGGAGACGCACCGCATCGCAGACTTAGTCTCAACTTGCCAAGGTTGATGCAAAAGTGGAGGAGTAAATTAACCTGTCTTCAGATTCTAAGACATAAGGAACAGCGCATACTTCTGATACTGAATGTGTTGTCTTTTGCAGATCATCATTCTAACAAGTTGTCCTATTATAATGTGAGCACATAAGCTGCCGGCGGGCCCAGTTATACAGGAAAGCTCAACTCGTGCTCTGCCTCTACAGTCCGAGTAGCTATTCCTCACGCACCTAGAACCTAACGCTTCAATATAGTATAAATGTTTATGATGATAGATGCTTGGCTGCCATTTGACATATATTAACATTATCCTATTTCTGTCATATGTTGGGTACAGTCGGCGCTTGCCTTTGTTGGTAATTATTGCAATAGCATGTTCAAAAGGTTTAAACCAGTTCGCAATTGTTTTATTTCATTCTTTGCCCAAATTAAGTTCCAACTGTAATGCTGTGTTTTCCGCCAATATAATAGCATGCTCATATATTCCCTATGAACAACTTCTTGACTTACTTTTGATATTATCTTAATAAAGTGTAGCAACTTTTGTGAAGGTTTGGTGTGGTGTGGCTATTATTGAACTTTAGCTGCTGCAGGTGTATGATATGAAGGCAGTGCACCCTGGTGCTCCAACTGACTCAGACAGTTGAACTTGAGGTGAGGAACTGTTTCAGGCCTACCAGAGTTACTCCTATAATCTAACAAAATAATGTTTACCTTTATACTAAATATTCTGATCTAAAATAAACAAATTAACCTCCTGTAAGTCTATAACTGTATAGCAAAAATATATATTTAAAAAATATCTGTATATGTCACGTCCTGACCTTAGTTCCTTTTTTATGTCTCTATTTTAGTTTGGTCAGGGTGTGAGTTGGTGTGGGTATTCTGTGTTGTTCTATGTTTTTGTATTTCTGTGTTTGTCCTGGTATGGTTCCCAATCAGAGGCAGCTGTTTATCGTTGTCTCTGATTGAG
Organism: Oncorhynchus gorbuscha; assembly: GCF_021184085.1. Lineage (NCBI taxonomy): Eukaryota > Metazoa > Chordata > Actinopteri > Salmoniformes > Salmonidae > Oncorhynchus > Oncorhynchus gorbuscha. The sequence goes on from NW_025747336.1 coordinate 48,568, forward strand.
AACCATACTTAGGCAGCCTGTTTTCCCACTATGATTTGTGGGTCTTTGTATTAGTTACCAGACGGAACTGTTTCGGTTGTTCTTTTTGTTTACTTTGTAGTGTTCAGTGTAATAAAATGCCGAACACTTACCACGCTGCATATTGGTCCGATCCTTCCTACTCCTCCACAGAAGAGGAGAAAAACCGTTACAGTATAGCATACACAGTAGCCACTTGGCATAAAGAAATGCATGTTGGTGTTGCAGCATGCTACCGGCATATCACTCTCTCGATCTCTCTGGGGATAGGCCTAAGCTTCTTTTCCTTTACACAGACTATATATTTGTTTATACTAATATCATACAGTGGACACGTAAGTCTATAGGACTATGCATGCAATGCCTTGATGCATTTAGTGCTCAAATCCCAGACAGCTGAACCATGAGGTGGACAATTATTGTTTTAGGAAAGGAGCTTAAAAAACAATTTTAAAAAAGGCTATCAAGTTTTGCATATGTGACACACCCAAACACAATAAATAGTGTTTTTGTAAAGTATTATAAACTGTTTTGAAGGACATGTAAATGTGTTTCATTTGGCCAACATCCCTCCGTTATTGATGGCACTGGCTGCGCCATCTCAACTGTCAGGTAAATTAAAATATTCCTGGTCATGTTGTCTGGCTCCAAATTTTCCTAGTGGAAACCCTAACATTTTCATATTGTTAATATGCAGATTTTAGAATATTCGCATGAAAATCTGTAGCCAATTGGATTCAAACCTAGCTACAGACACCCTAAAGACTGGCATGTGCACTAATACAGTGTCACTTGGATTATGCCTGCAGATCATAGTTCACCAGCAGCCCCAGACATTTAAAGAAAAAACTACAGATTAGGATTGACTATTTTCCCTGTATTTTACAAATATTCCATCCCAAGAACAATCACTTTTCTCCCTAGTAACCCGGTATTTCCCACCCAAAGATATTTTATGAGCCCAATGAGTCATTATCCAATACATAGCCTATGATAGGCTACTGCACATCATGTACGACAGAAAACCGTAAAAGCCCATAGATGTAGCTATGCTCCAGTAAGCTAATATTTTTTTTGTGTGGACTGTATTACTGTAATGTATTAAATGGATGTTGATGTTGATGTTATATGTATTATATGGATGTTGATGTTGATGTTATATGTATTATATGGATGTTGATGTTATATGTATTATATGGATGTTGATGTTGATGTTATATGTATTATATGGATGTTGATGTTGATGTTATATGTATTATATGGATGTTGATGTTGATGTTATATGTATTATATGGATGTTGATGTTATATGTATTATATGGATGTTGATGTTATATGTATTATATGGATGTTGATGTTGATGTTATATGTATTATATGGATGTTGATGTTGATGTTATATGTATTATATGGATGTTGATGTTGATGTTATATGTATTATATGGATGTTGATGTTGATGTTATATGTATTATATGGATGTTGATGTTATATGTATTATATGGATGTTGATGTTGATGTTATATGTATTATATGGATGTTGATGTTGATGTTATATGTATTATATGGATGTTGATGTTGATGTTATATGTATTATATGGATGTTGATGTTATATGTATTATATGGATGTATTATTGATGTTGATGTTATATGTATTATATGGATGTTGATGTTGATGTTATATGTATTATATGGATGTTGATGTTATATGTATTATATGGATGTTGATGTTGATGTTATATGTATTATATGGATGTTGATGTTGATGTTATATGTATTATATGGATGTTGATGTTGATGTTATATGTATTATATGGATGTTGATGTTATATGTATATATGTTGATGTTATATGTATGTTGATGTTGATGTTATATGTATTATATGGATGTTGATGTTGATGTTATATGTATTATATGGATGTTGATGTTGATGTTATATGTATTATATGGATGTTGATGTTATATGTATTTATGGATGTTGATGTTGATGTTATATGTATTATGGATGTTGATGTTGATGTTATATGTATTATATGGATGTTGATGTTGATGTATTATATATGTTGATGTTGATGTTATATGGATATATGATGTTGATGTTATATGTATTATATGGATGTTGATGTTATATGTATTATATGGATGTTGATGTTGATGTTATATGTATTATATGGATGTTGATGTTATATGTATTATATGGATGTTGATGTTGATGTTATATGTATTATATGGATGTTGATGTTGATGTTATATGTATTATATGGATGTTGATGTTGATGTTATATGTATTATATGGATGTTGATGTTGATGTTATATGTATTATATGGATGTTGATGTTGATGTTATATGTATTATATGGATGTTGATGTTATATGTATTATATGGATGTTGATGTTATATGTATTATATATATGTATTATATGGATGTTGATGTTATATGTATTATATGGATGTTGATGTTATATGTATTATATGGATGTTGATGTTGATGTTATATGTATTATATGGATGTTGATGTTATATGTATTATATGGATGTTGATGTTGATGTTATATGTATTATATGGATGTTGATGTTGATGTTATATGTATTATATGGATGTTGATGTTGATGTTATATGTATTATATGGATGTTGATGTTATATGTATTATATGGATGTATGATGTTGATGTTATATGTATTATATGGATGTTGATGTTGATGTTATATGTATTATATGGATGTTGATGTTGATGTTATATGTATTATATGGATGTTGATGTTATATGTATTATATGGATGTTGATGTTGATGTTATATGTATTATATGGATGTTGATGTTGATGTTATATGTATTATATGGATGTTGATGTTGATGTTATATGTATTATATGGATGTTGATGTTATATGTATTATATGGATGTTGATGTTATATGTATTATATGGATGTTGATGTTGATGTTATATGTATTATATGGATGTTGATGTTATATGTATTATATGGATGTTGATGTTATATGTATTATATGGATGGATGTTGATGTTGATGTTATATGTATTATATGGATGTTGATGTTGATGTTATATGTATTATATGGATGTTGATGTTGATGTTATATGTATTATATGGATGTTGATGTTGATGTTATATGTATTATATGATGTTGATGTTATATGTATTATATGGATGTTGATGTTGATGTTATATGTATTATATGTTGATGTTGATGTTATATGTATTATATGGATGTTGATGTTATATGTATTATATGGATGTTGATGTTGATGTTATATGTATTATATGGATGTTGATGTTATATGTATTATATGGATGTTGATGTTATATGTTATGGATGTATTATATATGGATGTTGATGTTATATGTATTATATGGATGTTGATGTTGATGTTATATGTATTATGGATGTTGATGTTGATGTTATATGTATTATATATGTATTATATGGATGTTGATGTTATATGTATTATATGGATGTTGATGTTATATGTATTATATGGATGTTGATGTTATATGTATTATATGGATGTTGATGTTGATGTTATGGATGTTGATGTTATATGTATTATATGGATGTTGATGTTATATGTATTATATGGATGTTGATGTTATATGTATTATATGGATGTTGATGTTGATGTTATATGTATTATATGGATGTTGATGTTGATGTTATATGTATTATATGGATGTTGATGTTATATGTATTATATGGATGTTGATGTTGATGTTATATGTATTATATGGATGTTGATGTTGATGTTATATGTATTATATGGATGTTGATGTTATATGTATTATATGGATGTTGATGTTATATGTATTATATGGATGTTGATGTTGATGTTATATGTATTATATGGATGTTGATGTTGATGTTATATGTATTATATGGATGTTGATGTTATATGTATTATATGATGTTGATGTTATATGTATTATATGGATGTTGATGTTATATGTATTTATGGATGTTGATGTTATATGTATTATATGGATGTTGATGTTATATGTATTATATGGATGTTGATGTTGATGTTATATGTATTATATGGATGTTGATGTTGATGTTATATGTATTATATGGATGTTGATGTTGATGTTATATGTATTATATGGATGTTGATGTTATATGTATTATATGGATGTTGATGTTATATGTATTATATGGATGTTGATGTTATATGTATTATATGGATGTTGATGTTGATGTTATATGTATTATATGGATGTTGATGTTATATGTATTATATGGATGTTGATGTTGATGTTATATGTATTATATATGTGGATGTTGATGTTATATGTATTATATGGATGTTGATGTTATATGTATTATATGGATGTTGATGTTATATGTATTATATATGTTGATGTTGATGTTATATGTATTATGGATGGATGTTGATGTTATATGTATTATATGGATGTTGATGTTATATGTATTATATGGATGTTGATGTTATATGTATTATGGATGTTGATGTTGATGTTATATGTATTATATGGATGTTGATGTTATATGTATTATATGGATGTTGATGTTGATGTTATATGTATTATATGGATGTTGATGTTGATGTTATATGTATTATATGGATGTTGATGTTATATGTATTATATGGATGTTGATGTTATATGTATTATATGGATGTTGATGTTATATGTATTATATGGATGTTGATGTTATATGTATTATATGGATGTTGATGTTATATGTATTATATGGATGTTGATGTTGATGTTATATGTATTATATGGATGTTGATGTTGATGTTATATGTATTATATGGATGTTGATGTTATATGTATTATATGGATGTTGATGTTGATGTTATATGTATTATATGGATGTTGATGTTATATGTATTATATGGATGTTGATGTTATATGTATTATATGGATGTTGATGTTATATGTATTATATGGATGGATGTTGATGTTGATGTTATATGTATTATATGGATGTTGATGTTGATGTTATATGTATTATATGGATGTTGATGTTATATGTATTATATGGTATTATGATGGATGTTGATGTTGATGTTATATGTATTATATGGATGTTGATGTTGATGTTATATGTATTATATGGATGTTGATGTTATATATTTATATGTTATATGTATTATATGGATGTTGATGTTATATGTATTATATGGATGTTGATGTTGATGTTATATGTATTATATGGATGTTGATGTTGATGTTATATGTATTATATGGATGTTGATGTTGATGTTATATGTATTATATGGATGTTGATGTTATATGTATTATTGATGTTGATGTTATATGTATTATATGGATGTTGATGTTGATGTTATATGTATTATATGGATGTTGATGTTGATGTTATATGTATTTATATGGATGTTGATGTTATATGTATTATATGGATGTTGATGTTGATGTTATATGTATTATATGGATGTTGATGTTATATGTATTATATGGATGTTGATGTTGATGTTATATGTATTATATGGATGTTGATGTTATATGTATTATATGGATGTTGATGTTATATGTATTATATGGATGTTGATGTTATATGTATTATATGGATGTTGATGTTATATGTATTATATGGATGTTGATGTTGATGTTATATGTATTATATGTTGATGTTGATGTTATATGTATTATATGGATGTTGATGTTATATGTATTATATGGATGTTGATGTTGATGTTATATGTATATATGTTGATGTTGATGTTATATGTATTATATGATGTTGATGTTATATGTATTATATGGATGTTGATGTTGATGTTATATGTATTATATGGATGTTGATGTTGATGTTATATGTATTATATGGATGTTGATGTTGATGTTATATGTATTATATATTGGATGTTGATGTTATATGTATTATATGGATGTTGATGTTGATGTTATATGTATTATATGGATGTTGATGTTATATGTATTATATGGATGTTGATGTTATATGTATTATATGGATGTTGATGTTGATGTTATATGTATTATATGGATGTTGATGTTGATGTTATATGGATATTGATGTTATGTATTATATGGATGTTGATGTTGATGTTATTATGGATGTGATTATATGTATTATATGGATGTTGATGTTATATGTATTATATGGATGTTGATGTTGATGTTATATGTATTATATGGATGTTGATGTTGATGTTATATGTATTATATGGATGTTGATGTTGATGTTATATGTATTATATGTTGATGTTATATGATGTTGATGTTATATGTATTATATGGATGTTGATGTTGATGTTATATGTATTATATGGATGTTGATGTTATATGATTATATGGATGTTGATGTTATATGTATTATATGGATGTTGATGTTATATGTATTATATGGATGTTGATGTTATATGTATTATATGGATGTTGATGTTGATGTTATATGTATTATATGGATGTTGATGTTGATGTATATATATGGATGTTGATGTTATATGTATTATATGGATGTTGATGTTATATGTATTATATGGATGTTGATGTTGATGTTATATGTATTATATGGATGTTGATGTTGATGTTATATGTATTATATATGGTTATATGTATTATTGATGTTGATGTTATATGTATTATATGGATGTTGATGTTGATGTTATATGTATTATATGTTGATGTTGATGTTATATGTATTATATGGATGTTGATGTTATATGTATTATATGGATGTTGATGTTATATGTATTATATGGATGTTGATGTTGATGTTATATGTATTATATGGATGTTGATGTTGATGTTATATGTATTATATGGATGTTGATGTTGATGTTATATGTATTATATGGATGTTGATGTTGATGTTATATGTATTATATGGATGTTGATGTTAATGTTATATGTATTATATGGATGTTGATGTTGATGTATATATGTATTATATGGATGTTGATGTTGATGTTATATGTATTATATGGATGTGATGTTATATGTATTATATGGATGTTGATGTTATGTATTATATGGATGTTGATGTTGATGTTATATGTATTATATGGATGTTGATGTTGATGTTATATGTATTATGGATGTTGATGTTGATGTTATATGTATTATATGGATGTTGATGTTGATGTTATATGTATTATATGGATGTTGATGTTATATGTATTATATGGATGTTGATGTTATATGTATTTATATGGATGTTGATGGATGTTGATGTTATATGTATTATATGGATGTTGATGTTGATGTTATATGTATTATATGGATGTTGATGTTGATGTTATATGTATTATATGGATGTTGATGTTATATGTATTATATGATGTTGATGTTATATGTTATATATATATGGATGTTGATGTTATATGTATTATATGGATGTTGATGTTATATGTATTATATGGATGTTGATGTTATATGTATTATATGGATGTTGATGTTGATGTTATATGTATTATATGGATGTTGATGTTGATGTTATATGTATTATATGGATGTTGATGTTATATGTATTATATGGATGTTGATGTTATATGTATTATATGGATGTTGATGTTGATGTTATATGTATTATATGGATGTTGATGTTATATGTATTATATGGATGTTGATGTTGATGTTATATGTATTATATGGATGTTGATGTTGATGTTATATGTATTTATGGATGTTGATGTTGATGTTATATGTATTATGGATGTTGATGTTGATGTTATATGTATTATATGGATGTTGATGTTGATGTTATATGTATTATATGGATGTTGATGTTGATGTTATATGTATTATATGGATGTTGATGTTGATGTTATATGTATTATATGGATGTTGATGTTATATGTATTATATGGATGTTGATGTATTATATGGATGATGTTGATGTTATATGTATTATATGGATGTTGATGTTGTATTATATGTATGGATGTTGATGTTATATGTATTATATGGATGTTGATGTTGATGTTATATGTATTATATGGATGTTGATGTTGATGTTATATGTATTATATGGATGTTGATGTTGATGTTATATGTATTATATGGATGTTGATGTTGATGTTATATGTTATTATATGGATGTTGATGTTGATGTTATATGTATTATGGATGGATGTTGATGTTATATGTATTATATGGATGTTGATGTTATATGTATTATATGGATGTTGATGTTGATGTTATATGTATTATATGGATGTTGATGTTGATGTTATATGTATTATATGGATGTTGATGTTGATGTTATGGATGTTGATGTTATATGTATTATTGGATGTTGATGTTATATGTATTATATGGATGTTGATGTTGATGTTATATGTATTATATGGATGTTGATGTTGATGTTATATGTATTATATGGATGATGTTGATGTTATATGTATTATATGGATGTTGATGTTATATGTATTATATGGATGTTGATGTTGATGTTATATGTATTATATGGATGTTTGTTATATGTATTATATGGATGATGTTGATGTTATATGTATTATATGGATGTTGATGTTGATGTTATATGTATTATATGGATGTTGATGTTGATGTTATATGTATTATATGGATGTTGATGTTATATGTATTATATGGATGTTGATGTTATATGTATTTATATGTTGATGTTGATGTTATATGTATTATATGGATGTTGATGTTGATGTTATATGTTGATTATATGTATTATATGGATGTTGATGTTATATGTATTATATGGATGTTGATGTTATATGTATTATATGGATGTTGATGTTATATGTATTATATGATGTTGATGTTGATGTTATATGTATTATATGGATGTTGATGTTGATGTTATATGTATTATATGGATGTTGATGTTGATGTTATATGTATTATATGGATGTTGATGTTATATGTATTATATGGATGTTGATGTTATATGTATTATATGGATGTTGATGTTGATGTTATATGTATTATATGGATGTTGATGTTATATGTATTATATGGATGTTGATGTTGATGTTATATGTATTATATGGATGTTGATGTTGATGTTGATGTTATATGTATTATATGGATGTTGATGTTATATGTATTATGGATGGATGTTGATGTTATATGTATTATATGGATGTTGATGTTGATGTTATATGTATTATATGGATGTTGATGTTGATGTTATATGTATATATGGATGTTGATGTTATATGTGTATGATGTTGATGTTATATGTATTATATGGATGTTGATGTTGATGTTATATGTATTATATGGATGTTGATGTTGATGTTATATGTATTATATGGATGTTGATGTTATATGTATTATATGGATGTTGATGTTGATGTTATATGTATTATATGGATGTTGATGTTATATGTATTATATGGATGTTGATGTTATATGTATTATATGGATGTTGATGTATTATATGGATGTTGATGTTATATGTATTATATGGATGTTGATGTTATATGTATTATATGGATGTTGATGTTGATGTTATATGTATTATATGGATGTTGATGTTATATGTATTATATGGATGTTGATGTTGATGTTATATGTATTATATGGATGTTGATGTTATATGTATTATATGGATGTTGATGTTATATGTATTATATGGATGTTGATGTTATATGTATTATATGGATGTTGATGTTGATGTTATATGTATTATATGGATGTTGATGTTATATGTATTATATGGATGTTGATGTTGATGTTATATGTATTATATGGATGTTGATGTTATATGTATTATATGGATGTTGATGTTGATGTTATATGTATTATATGGATGTTGATGTTATATGTATTATATGGATGTTGATGTTATATGTATTATATGGATGTTGATGTTGATGTTATATGTATTATATGGATGTTGATGTTGATGTTATATGTATTATATGGATGTTGATGTTATATGTATTATATGGATGTTGATGTTATATGTATTATATGGATGTTGATGTTATATGTATTATATGGATGTTGATGTTATATGTATTATATGGATGTTGATGTTGATGTTATATGTATTATATGGATGTTGATGTTATATGTATTATATGGATGTTGATGTTGATGTTATATGTATTATATGGATGTTGATGTTATATGTATTATATGGATGTTGATGTTATATGTATTATATGGATGTTGATGTTGATGTTATATGTATTATATGGATGTTGATGTTATATGTATTATATGGATGTTGATGTTATATGTATTATATGGATGTTGATGTTGATGTTATATGTATTATATATGATGTTGATGTTATATGTATTATATGGATGTTGATGTTATATGTATTATATGGATGTTGATGTTATATGTATTATATGGATGTTGATGTTATATGTATTATATGGATATGTTGATTATATGTATTATATGGATGTTGATGTTATATGTATATATGGATGTTGATGTTGATGTTATATGTATTATATGGATGTTGATGTTATATGTATTATATGGATGATTGATGTTATATGTATTATATGGATGTTGATGTTGATGTTATATGTATTATATGGATGTTGATGTTATATGTATTATATGGATGTTGATGTTGATGTTATATGTATTATATGGATGTTGATGTTGATGTTATATGTATTATATGGATGTTGATGTTGATGTTATATGTATTATATGGATGTTGATGTTATATGTATTATATGGATGTTGATGTTATATGTATTATATGGATGTTGATGTTATATGTATTATATGGATGTTGATGTTGATGTTATATGTATTATATGGATGTTGATGTTATATGTATTATATGGATGTTGATGTTATATGTATTATATGGATGTTGATGTTATATGTATTATATGGATGTTGATGTTGATGTTATATGTATTATATGGATGTTGATGTTGATGTTATATGTATTATATGGATGGATGTTGATGTTATATGTATTATATGGATGTTGATGTTGATGTTATATGTATTATATGGATGTTGATGTTGATGTTATATGTATTATATGTTGGATGTATTATATGATGTTGATGTTATATGTATTATATGGATGTTGATGTTATATGTATTATATGGATGTTGATGTTATATGTATTATATGGATGTTGATGTTATATGTATTATATGGATGTTGATGTTGATGTTATATGTATTATATGGATGTTGATGTTGATGTTATATGTATTATATGGATGTTGATGTTATATGTATTATATGGATGTTGATGTTATATGTATTATTATATGTATTATATGGATGTTGATGTTATATGTATTATATGGATGTTGATGTTATATGTATATATATGGTTATATATTATATGGATGTTGATGTTATATGTATTATATGGATGTTGATGTTTATATGTATTATATGGATGTTGATGTTATATGTATTATATGGATGTTGATGTTATATGTATTATATGGATGTTGATGTTATATGTATTTATATGTTATATGTATTATATGGATGTTGATGTTATATGTATTATATGGATGTTGATGTTGATGTTATATGTATTATATGGATGTTGATGTTGATGTTATATGTATTATATGGATGTTGATGTTGATGTTATATGTATTATATGGATGTTGATGTTATATGTATTATATTATGTTGGATGTTGATGTTATATGTATTATGGATGTTGATGTTGATGTTATATGTATTATATGGATGTTGATGTTGATGTTATATGTATTATATGTATTATATGGATGTTGATGTTATATGTATTATATGGATGTTGATGTTGATGTTATATGTATTATATGGATGTTGATGTTGATGTTATATGTATTATATGGATGTTGATGTTGATGTTATATGTATTATATGGATGTTGATGTTGATGTTATATGTATTATATGGATGTTGATGTTGATGTTATATGTATTATATGGATGTTGATGATGTATTATATGGATGTTAT